>NC_085136.1:274842584-274865305 GCF_035046485.1 Aedes albopictus
CAGTTTTATTGTAACTCCATTAGAATTTCTGTAGCTTTTCAGAAACTTACCAGAAAATCATAAATTGTCACATTTTCAACCTCCAGAAATTCCTTCTGAAATCCCGTTTTTGTAGATTCCTCCAGGAGTTTCTTCCGTGGATACCTTTAGACATTTCAACCGAGGATTTTACATTGGATTCCTTCCGAAGACCCCTATGAAAGTTTCTTACGAGGGCTTCTCACGGAGTTCCCGCAGTGGATTTGTCTTTGGCTCCAGACTTTTATTCCTTCACGATTTCCTTGAACTGAGGCTTTCCATAGGAATTCTATGTGAAGAATTCTTCAGACATTGGCCAAGGGATTTCTTCGGATGATTTCTCCAGGAGTTCCTCCGGAGACTCCTTCAGGAATTGTTTAAATGATTTTCTTGTGGAGTTCCTTTCGAGGATTCTTCAGGGAACCCTCCGAGAGTTTGTTCAGTGAATTCCTCTAGCTTTTTTCATACTATGAATTTTACATGGATTTTCCTTCCGGTGTTTTCGCCTGGATTTTTTTTTTTAATATTCCTCAAGGAATTCATGCGGTGGATTCCTCCGAAAGTTTCTATCGGGAATCTCTGCAGGAGCTCCTCTAAGCGCTCCTTCCGAATTCTGTATAAAGACTCCTCCAGACTTCTTTTTCGGAGTGGAATTTTGCGAGGAGTCCCCCCCTGTAAGGGGTGAGTATGGCAGCATAATCGATCGCGTTCGCTATTGTCTCGCGTGAAAATCAAAACAATAGATACGCGGGTGTTTAGTTTTCAGTATTGTGTTGTTCTTTGCTTAGTATTGTGTTGTTCTTAGCAGAGAAATACATTAATCAAGACAATTGATGATCGGCATTGAATCACAAAAACCACACAATAATTGGTGAGATCTTTCCAATATTATTTATTTATAAATAATTCTACTTCAGTATATATTTGCTATATAACTGCATATAAGTTGAAAATTCGCTATTTTCAACATCCTTTCATCTATTGGAAGCTGCTTTAGTTCTGGGCTCTTTCTAAGTTGTTGAAGGGATTTATAAATGCTTGCAAGGACTTGGCCAGGTGTGTGGAGCTGAGTGAATCTATGACATTGTAGATAGTAGCAACATCAGCAATGTCAATGGATATATTCAACTTTGCAACTCCATCCAAGATTTGCGCAAGTATTCATGCTATGCTATGCTATGCTACATACATTTATTTGTTCCACATCATTAAGACAAGACATAATCAACAATAGTACGCCACAATACTCGGTTTGAGGCTGCCGCTCTCCATCCTCGGTCACGCCCAATGCTCGCCAAGTCACGCTCCACCTGGTCCGCCCATCGTGCTCTCTGCGCTCCACGCCTTCTTGTGCCAACCGGATCCGTTGCAAACACCAGCTTTGCAGGGTTGTTGTCCGGCATTCTTGCAACATGCCCTGCCCACCGTATCCTTCCGGCTTTGGCCACCTTCTGGATGCTGGGTTCGCCGTAAAGTGCAGCGAGCTCGTGGTTCATCCTTCTCCGCCACACACCGTTCTCCTGCACACCGCCGAAGATCGTTCTAAGCACGCGTCGCTCGAAAACTCCAAGTGCTTGTAGGTCCTCCTCGAGCATGGTCCATGTCTCGTGCCCGTAGAGGATTACCGGTCTTATTAACGTTTTGTACATGGTGCATTTGGTGCGTGGGTGAATCTTTTTCGACCGCAGTTTCTTCTGGAGCCCGTAGTAGGCCCGACTTCCGCTGATGATGCGCCTCCGAATTTCTCGGCTCACGTTGTTGTCAGCCGTCAGTAAGGATCCGAGGTAGACGAATTCCTCCACCACCTCGAAAGTATCCCCGTCTATCGTAACATTACTACCCAAACGGATCCGGTCGTGCTCGGTTCCGCCTACCAGCATGTACTTTGTTTTTGAGGCATTCACCACCAGTCCGACCTTTGCTGCTTCGCGTTTCAGGCGGGTGTACAGTTCTGCCACCGTTCCAAATGTTCTAGCGATAATGTCCATGTCGTCCACAAAGCTCACAAATTGACCGGATTTTGTGAAAATCGTTCCCCGGCTGTTGAGCCCGGCTCGTCGCATCACACCTTCCAGCGCGATGTTGAAGAGTAGACATGAGAGTCCGTCACCTTGTCGCAGTCCCCGGCGAGATACGAATGAACTGGATAGTTCACCCGATACCCTTACGCAGTTTTGCACACCGTCCATCGTTGCTTTAATCAGTCTAGTCAGCTTCCCAGGAAAGCCGTTTTCGTCCATGATTCTCCATAGCTCTGCGCGGTCGATACTATCGTATGCCGCTTTGAAGTCGATGAACAGGTGGTGCGTTGGGACCTGGTATTCACGGCATTTCTGGAGGATTTGCCGTACGGTAAAGATCTGGTCCGTTGTCGACCGGCCGTCGATGAAGCCGGCTTGATAACTTCCCACGAAATCATTTGTTTTAGGTGACAGACGACGGAAGATGATCTGGGATAGCACTTTGTAGGCAGTATTCAAAAAAGTGATCGCCCTGAAGTTCTCACATTCCAAATGGTCGCCTTTCTTGTGAATGGGGCAGATTACCCCTTCCTTCCACTCCTCCGGTAGCTGTTCGGTTTCCCAGATCCTGACTATCAGCCGATGCAGACAGGTGGCCAACTTTTCTGGGCCCATCTTGATGAGTTCAGCTGCGATACCATCCTTACCAGCTGCTTTGTTGGTTTTGAGCTGGTGAATGGCATTCTTAACTTCCCTCAGCGTGGGAGTTGGTTCATTTCCGTCCTCCGCTGCACTGGCGTCGTCGTTTCTTCCGTTGCCGTGGGCTCCCGTGCCTATGTTCTCCACGCCGTTCAGGTGCTGATCGAAGTGCTGCTTCCACCTTTCGATCACCTCACGTCCGTCCGTCAAGAGGCCTCCGTCTTTATCCCTGCATATTTCGGCTCGCGGCACGAAGCCGTTGCGGGATGCGTTGAGCTTCTGATAGAACTTCCGTGTTTCTTGGGAACGGCACAGCAGTTCCATTTCTTCACACTCCGCTTCTTCCAGGCGGCGCTTTTTCTCCCGAAAGAGGCGGGTCTGCTGTTTCCGCTTCTGTTTGTAACGTTCCACGTTCTGTCGGGTCCCTTGCTGCAGCATTACCGCCCTCGCTGCGTTCTTCTCCTCCAAAACCGTTCTGCACTCTTCGTCGAACCATTCGTTTCGTCGATTCCTTTCCACGTACCCCATGGTGATCTCGGCTGCGTCGTTGATGGCTGCTTTCACTGTACTCCAGCAGTCCTCTAGAGGGGCCTCATCGAGCTCGCCCTCGTCTGGCAACGCGGCTTCGAGATTCTGCGCGTATGCTGAGGCGACATCCGGTTGCTTCAGTCGCTCTAAGTTGTACCGTGGCGGTCGCCGGTAGCGTACATTGTTGATGACGGAGAGTTTTGGGCGCAGTTTGACCATCACCAGATAGTGGTCGGAGTCGATGTTGGCGCCACGATAGGTCCTGACGTCGATAATGTCGGAGAAGTGCCGTCCGTCAATCAGAACGTGGTCGATTTGAGATTCCGTCTGCTGTGGTGATCTCCAGGTGTAACGATAAGGGAGGCTGTGTTGGAAAAAGGTGCTACGTATGGCCATATTTTTGGAGGCGGCGAAATCAATGAGTCGTAGGCCGTTTTCGTTCGTTTGCTGGTGGGCGCTAAACTTACCAATCGTCGGTCTGAATTCCTCCTCCTGGCCTACCTGAGCTTTAAATCTCCTATGATGATCTTGACGTCGTGGCTTGGGCAGCGGTCGTACTCGCGTTCGAGCTGCGCGTAAAATGCGTCCTTGTCATCATCAGTACTTCCGGAGTGTGGGCTGTGCACGTTTATTATGCTGAAGTTGAAGAATCGGCCCTTGATCCTCAACCTGCACATTCTTTCGTCGATCGGCCACCAACCGATCACGCGCCTCTGCATATCACCCATCCCGATGAAAGCTGTTCCCAGCTCGCGTGTGTTGCCGCAGCTCTGGTAGATGGTATGATTACCTCTAAACGTTCGCACCATGGATCCTGTCCAACACACCTCCTGCAGCGCTACGATGCCGAACCCGCGGTCCTTCAGTAGATCGGCGAGTATGCGGGTGCTCCCAATGAAGTTGAGAGATCGGCAGTTCCACGTACCGAGTTTCCAATCGCAAGTCCTTTTTGTTCGCTGGGGTCGTTGCCGTTGGTCTCGGTTCGTATTATTCTGTTGCTGATTTTCCGTTACAATGGGTTTTTACGGCTGGCTCGTAGGGCCTGACACCAACCCCCTACTTTCCGGAGGACCATAGTGCACAGTTGAGCTTAGAGTCCTTCCCTGGCACTCGGACGTAGATCAGCCGCCCCTAACATGGGGATCAGACGCTGTTCTGAGCCGCTCCTCCTGGAGAACAGACGCTCAGGTTTGCCGAAGCAAACCCCCCCTTCCCTGTCAGCCTACGACCAAAGGTCCCACCGGGGTTGGTTACCCGATCTTCCCTAAGGTTGCTCATAGTTTCCGGCCGGTACCGCGTGGAGGTAGGGATAGGAGTTGCTGGGCAGAGGCTAGTGGATCACAATGGGATCTGAATTGCGCAGCATACCCAGCCTTTACCGTGCCGCTATGCTATGCTATCTCCAGCTAATCTTTTAAGGAATTTCGTGTTAGGATCCCTCCAAAAGCTCCTTTACGTGTATTTTAACGTTCACTAATTTAACACTATTCCTGTAGATTTATCCATGTTATCCAGCTGGGTGTTCATCTAAGAGTTCCTCTTGGAGATACCTCCAGGCATCATGAATTTCTTACAGGATACCACCAGGAGATCATTTCTAGGATTCCTTCTGAAGTTTCTTTCCATGGAGATTCCATCCATCAAATCTTTCCAAATACTCCATTCGGGAATTTTTTCACGGTCTGAAGAACTATAAAATAAGTTAAAATTCCCAAATAAAAACAAAGTCTTTTTCTGATGACGACGTCTCCATGCTATTCTACCTGGAGATTCCTTCCGGAAGTTAGTCAGAGGATTTTCCCATGAATAATGAATTTTATCGTAATGTTACAAAAAATATGGGTTTCCTGCAGGAGTTTTTTGCTGTGGGTTCAAGGAGGAATTATATGTTGAGATTCTTCCAAGATTTCTCTGTGGGAATTTCCTCATAAATTGCTTCGGGAATTGCTGCAGAAATTTATTGCAGAGTTGCCTCTGGACTTTTACACAAGTTTAGGGTAATTTAAGGAATGACCCCAAGCCACACACATGTCATTGAAGAGTCATGGCAGCGCGGGTTTTGTGGCATACTTTCAGCAAGTAAGTACTAATTTGTTAGAAGTCAGTCACAATGACTTCTGCACAACCAACACCTGCGCAGCCGTGAATTTTTTGAGATATGCGTGTTGCTTGAGCTTTCAAGGTTTTTGTTTGAAATTTCATCTGGGGAGTCCTACAGGAATTGAATTGCGGGATTCCTACAGGAATTCCTTTTGGTGATTCCTACAGGATTTTTTTTTCTTGGGTTAACCACAGGAACCCCTTATGAGGTCTGCTATAGGCATTGCTTCTGTCGATTCATTCATGAATACTGCTGGAGATTTTTACAGGAATTTCTTCTGGGGAACACTCAGGAAGGAATTCCCAAGAAAATTCTAAGGAACACCAGGAAGGAATCCCAAAGGAACTCTTGACTTGAGATTTTTTTTTAGAAAACGCCTGGAGAAAATCTTGAAGGAACTTCTGGAGGAATACTGGTTGAGAAATTTCCAAAGAAACTTCTGCTGCTCTTCCCGAAAAATCTCTTGTACGACTGCACTAAATATGTCCTGAAGTGTTTTTTTTTTTTTCTGGAAGCGTGTCCAGGAATTCCTTCTACGATTCTTCCTGGAGTTTTTTTCTGGGATTCTTCCGAGAGTTCCTTCG
This sequence comes from Aedes albopictus, assembly GCF_035046485.1. Classification (NCBI taxonomy): domain Eukaryota; kingdom Metazoa; phylum Arthropoda; class Insecta; order Diptera; family Culicidae; genus Aedes; species Aedes albopictus. Next base: position 274,848,476 of record NC_085136.1, read on the forward strand.
GGAATAAATGCAAGAGTTTCTTCGACAATGTTCAATTCTCCCAGGAGTAGCTTCGGAAATTTCTTCCAGGAGTTTAGGAGTTGCTTCGGAAATTCCTCTATGAATTTATCCAGGAACTCCTTCTCGGACTTCGGCCAGATTTTTTTTATGATTCTACCAATAATTCCTCGTGAATCCCTCCAAAAATTCCTGCAGCGGATTCATTGAGGAATTCCTTCTGGGAATTTCTACAGGAATTCTTTTCAAATTTCGTCCAGGCAATCCATTCGGGGTTACCACCAGGAAAATCCTTCCGGAAATTCTTTCAGAGGATTTTTGCAGGGCCTCCATCTTACTTGCTGCAATATCTTCCGGGTTCCATCCAGAAGTTTCTTCTGGAAAATTCGGTAAGAACTGTTACCAGGATTTCTCCAGCAATTTTTCCGTGATTCGCCCAGGAATTACTTCTTGGGACTCCTCCAGAATTTTTTTCTCAAACTTTCTTTCAGTCAAGGAATTACTGCCAGGATTCGTCCGAACATTTCTTAAAAAATTCTTTCTGGGTTTAAAGAATCATTTGAAATTCGACCTGGAATTCCTTCTGAAATCGAAACAAAAATTCCTTTTGGGGATTCTTAAAGAAATTGCCTCTGGAAATACCTCCACGAATTATTTTCGGGATTCATCCATACATACCTTTCAGGGATTTTATCAGGGTATCCGACCAATTTTTTTTTTCCATCTGGGGATTCTTGCATAAATTCATTATAGGGAATCCTCCAGAAATTCCTTTAAGGGAATCTCCAGGAATTTCTCCCGAAAATTCCTCCTGGAGTTTCTTCTGTATATTCTTGTAGGTTTTTTCTTGATTTATTGAGGAATCTTTTCTGAAGATACCTGCAAGAATTCCTTTTGAGGATTTGTGCAATAATTCCCTTATAGAAGATTAAGCCAGGAATAGCTTCTGTCTGGTGATTTCTCTAAGAATATCTTCTGAGATTCGTCCAGGAGTTCATACTGTGAATTCCTTCAGAAATTCCTGCTACGATTTCAACCCGGTATTCGTTCTGGGTATTCCTGCAGTAGTTTTTTCGGGAAAACCCTCTAGGACACAGTCAACACACGATCGCATATGCTGTTAAAGTGAAGGCAATATCCGTGCATTTTACTTGCGTTTAAATGGAAGCATGTTTGCATATGGCTTCCACTCTTGCATTGTATTCTACATCATATATGAATATAAGGGCCCATATAGCCGAGGCGGTAAACGCACGGGTATTCAGCACGACCATGGAATACCATGGTGACGGGTTCGATTCCCGGTCGGTCCAGGATCTTTTCGTAAAGGAAATTTCCTTGACTTCCTTGGGCATAGAGTATGTTCGTGCCTGCCACACGATATACACATGCAAAATGGTCATTGGCAGAGGAAGCTCTCAGTTAAAAACTGTGGAAGTGCTCATTGAACACTAAGCTGAAAAGCAGGCTTTGTCCCAGTGAGGACGTTACGCCAAGGAGAGGAGGGATATGAATTTTTGTTGGCAGGGAAGCTCCTTCTGCAGATTTCTCCAGGATTAATTCAGGAGTTCCTTCCGAGATTCAGCTGGGATTTTCTTTAAAGGTTTTTCTACGAATTTCTGAAAAAAAAGAGAGAACCTTCCACAAATCCCATCTGGGTATTCCTCCATGTACTCCTTCAGAAATTGCTCAAGAAAATACTTGTAGGTTTTTTTTTTTTCAGGGATTCCTCCATGAGTTCCTTCTGGGGGTTCTACAGGAACTTCTTCGGATGATTCTTCCAGAGACTACTGCTGGGATATCAACGTGCAGCTCCGTCTGGGGCTTCCTGCTGAAATTCCTTCTGATGATTTTTACAGGCCTGGTAGCGAGTCACTTTTTAGTGATTTGGTCATTATTTTCGAGTCAGTCACTAAAAAGTCACTATTTGCCCGAAAAAGTCACTAAAGTCACTTTTTTCAGAAAAATTGTCACTTAAGTCACTATTTTGATAATAAACATGACACTATGGAATCAAGACTCTGGCGCTGCTATGTTTTTTTTTCGTTTTATAACTATAATGGTTTTTGAAAAGATGAAGAGGTTTTGTGCTTTTTTGAGAAGTATTTCGAATGGAAATCGCTCAAAGGGAACGTCCATAAATGACGTAGCATTTTTAGGCCGGTTTTTTACTCCCCCTTCCCCCTCGAAGCATATTTTCCCATACCTAATACATGGCTCGTCGCACAATCTTAGACTCCCCCCTCCCCCCCCCCCCCCCACTACGTCATTTATGGACGCTCCAAAAGGGATTTTCCCTCTTCCAAATGTTAAGTTAAAAATAAATAAACAAATAAATAATTGCTAGAGAAATTATCTGCGAGAATTTCCGCAGAAAACCTCACAAAGAACTTCTCTTTGGAAATCCTGGAGAAAACATCTGAAGGAACTCTGTAGAAATCCCAAGAGGGATTCCCGAAGAAATCGCGAGAAGAAATTTCTTGAGCAATATACAGAAGAAATCCCGGGAGAAATTCTCGGAAGAAATTTCTGGATGAATCCTATATTGAATTTCTACAAAAATCGCCTAAAAGGATTCTTGGAGAAATCCCTGAAAGATTTTTTTTTTGAGGAATCCCCTGAAAGAATTGCTGAGAGGTCTGGCTAAATTCCAGAAGGAGTTTTTGGGAGTATCACAAAAAGAAATTCCTATAATGAATTTCTGGAGTAATATCCAGCAGTACTTTCTGGACAAATCTTAGAAATCTTAAAGGAATCCCCGGAATGACTTCTTGTTTGAAGCTCGGAATGAATTCCAGGACGAATCTTGAAAAGAACCCAGAAAGGGATTACTGACGATTTTTGAAAGAAGTTGCTTCAGGTCCTTCAAGGATTGCTCCAGGAATTCCATTGAATATTCCTTTAGCAGTTCCATTGGGAGTTCTTTCGAGAATTCCTCCAGGAGTTCCTTTAGGAATCCCTTGAGGAACTTAATCGGGTTTTCCTGAAGAAGTTTTTACGAGAATTGTTAGTGGTGAACTTTCGGGAGTTCCTCCAGGAATGCCTTCGTAGATTGCTAAAAAAAATCCTCCGAAGATTCCTCAAGGAATTCTCCGGTGATTCTTCCAGGATTTCCTCCGGAGATTTCTCCAGGAATTTCCCCTGTTATTCCTCCAAAAACTCCTGCAGATATTCCCCCAGGGATTCCTTCAGAATATCCTCCGGGGATTCCATCGGGATTTTTTCCGGGGATTCCTCCAGGAATTCCTCCGAGGATTCCTTAAGGAAATTTTTCGCAAGTTCATCAGGGGAATTCTCCAAAAATTTCTCCGGGGATTCTTCCAAAAAAATCCTCCAGGCATTCCTTCTGTAATACTTTAAGTGATACCACCAGAAATTAGTCCCGGAATGTTTCCACAAATTTCACCAGGAAACCTTCCAGGAGTTTCTGCAGAAAATCTTCTAGATATTGTACCAGGAATTCTGCCAGGACATCCTCCAGAAGTTCTGTCGTAAATTTCTCCAGGAATACTTCCAGATATTCCTCCAGGAATTGCTCCAGAGATTGCTCAAAAAATTCCTTCGAAGTCCCCTTCAGCAATTCTTCCGGAGATTCCTCATGAAATCCATTTTTTCTATCTAGGAATACTTTCAGGAATTCCTCCAGGACATCCTCCAGGAATTCCTCCAAAAAATCCTCCAGGAATTTCTCCACAAATTCCACCGGAATTTCTGTAGAGATTCCACCGAAAATTCCTCAGAGAATAGTTCCAGACATTCCTCCAGAGATTCCTAAAAAAAATACCTCTGAAGTTCCCTCCAGGAATTCTTCAGCAGATTCCTCTTAAAATTCCCTTGCGATTTTTCCAGGAAACCCCCCGGGCATTCCTCCAGAAATTTCTCAGAGGATTCCTTCAGGAGGTCATCCGCGAATTCCTCCGGGGATTCCTCCATGGATTCCTCCAGAAATTCTTCCGGGGATTACTCCAGGGATTCTTCGGGGGCTTTTTTACAGGGATTACTTCAAGGATTTTTTCTCCGAAAATTCAGAAAAGCTTGGTGAATTGATCCGGGTATGCCTCCAGGAATTTTCCGGGGATTCCTTCAGCAAGTTTTCCGCGAATTCCTCCGGGGATTTCTCCAGAATTTCTTCCAGGATATCTCCCAGGAATTCTTCCACCAATTCTTCCAGAAACTCCAACATTTTCCCCAGAAATTCCTCCAGGATTCCGCCGTAAATTCCTCCAGAAACTCTTCCAGTGATTCCTCAGAATTATTACTCCAGGAATTCCTTCAGTAATACTTCCAGGAATACCGCCAAGAATTGCTCCTGAAATTGTTCAAAAGAAAAAAAAAATCTTTCCAAGATTTTTTCCAGGAATCCCTCCGAGAATACTTCTAAGAATTCCTCCAGAAATTTTTCTCTCAGGAATCCTTCAGGAAGTCCTCCGTGAAATCCTCCGGGGATTCCTCCAGGAAAAGCATCAAGAATTCCTACAGGAATTCTTCCGAAGTTTCTTTCAGAAAGTGCTCCATGAATTCCTCCAGGGATTCCTCATTCCTCTGGGGATTCCTTCGGTAAGTTTTCCGCGAATTCTTCCCTGGATTCCTCAAGGAATTCCTGTGGGGATTCCTAAAAGAATTCTTCCGGGGATTTCTCCGGAAATTCCTCCGGAAATTCCTCTAGGAATTCCTTCAGTTATACCATACTTCCAGGAATTGTTTCTTGAAGTTTTCCTGGAATTCTTTCAGATTTTTTTTTCAGAAATTCCTCCGGAAATTCTTCCAGGAATCCCTCCAGAAATTTTTACAGATATTTTTCTAAGAATTCTTACGGGAATTCTTCCAGGATATCCTCCTGTAACTCTTCCATGATTTCCTCCAGGAACCCTTCCAGAAATTTATTGAGAAAATTCTTTCGGGGATTCCACCAGGGACTACTTCAGGGATTCTTCCAGGAATTCCTCCAAAGATTCCATCAGGGAGTTTTCCCCAAATTCCTCCGGGGATTTGTCCAGTAATTCTTACAAGATTTTCTCCACAAACTCCTCCAAGAATTCTTACGGGATTTTCTTTAAGATTTCCTCCAGGGATTCCGCCGTAAATTCTTTCAGGAAAACTTCCAGACATTCTTCTAGGAATTCCTCCAGCGATTCCTCAAAAGGTTCCTCCAGATTTTTCTCTCCAAATTTCTCCTGAGATTGCTCCAGGAATTCCCGCGGGGACTCCTTCAGTAAGTTTTCCGCGCATTTCTCCTTGGATTTTCCAGGAATTTCTCCGGGGATTCTTTCGGAAATTTCTTCAGGAATTCTTTCAGTAATACTTTCAGCTATTCCTCTAGGAATTGCTCTTGGAATTCTTCCTGAAATTCTACCTGAAATTCCTCCAAGAATTCTTCCAGGATTTTTTTCAGAAATTCCTCCGGGACTTCTTCCAAGAATTCCTCCAGGAGTTTCCCAGATATTTTTCCAGGAATTCTTCCAGAAATTTCTCCGAGGATTTCTTCAGGAAGTCCTTCGCGAACTCCTCCGGGGATTTCTCCAGAATTTCGTCCGGGATCTCTTCAAATTTCTTCAGGGATTCCACCAGAAATACCTCCGGAGATTACTTCAAAGATTCCTTCAGAAATTTCTTCCGAAGATTACTTCAAAAAGTGCTCAGTGTATTCTACCAGGAATTCCTCTGACGATTCCTTCAGTAAGTTTTCCGTGAATTCCCCCGTGGTTTTCTCCAGGGATTCCTCCGAAGATTTCTTCCGGAAGTGCTTCATTCCTCCATAAATTCTCCAGGAATTCCTTCAGTAATATTATGATTAATATAATGATATCGTTCATGGAATACTTCCGGGGATTCCTCAGAAAATTTCTCCGGGGATTCCTCCATGAACTCCTCCGGAGATTCCTCCATGACATATACCAGGAATTCCTTCAAAAATTCCTCCTGGAATTCCTTCAGGACTTCTTCTTATTCAGGAAGTCCTCCAGGTGTTCCTCCAGAAATTCCTCAAGGGACTCCTCCAGGAATTCCTTCGAGGATTCCACCAGAAATTTCTCCGAGATTCCTTCAAAAACTCATGGAAGAATTCCTGGAAAAAGTCCTGGAGGAATTCCTGGAAACATTCATGAAGGAAACATTCCTGGAAGAGTTCGTGGATGAATTCCTGAAAGAAATCCTGACGGCATGATACTGGAAGAGTTCCTGGAGGAATTTTTGGGGGAATCCTCGTAGGAATTCCTGGAGGAATTTTCGAAAGAATATCTGGAGGAATTTCTGAAGGAATGCCAGGAGGAATTCCTGGACGAATACCCGGAGGAAATCCTGCAGGAATCCTCAGAGGAATATCTGTAAAAATCCCCGGAGGAATCTCTGGAGGAATTCCTGGCGGAATTCCTGATAGAAATTCAGGCGGAATACCTGGAAGAAATCCTGATGATATTTCTGGAGGAATCCCTGGAAGAAATCCTGGACGAATCATGAAAGAATTCCTGGGAAAATTCGTAATAGAATTTCTGGAAAAATTTCCAAAGGAGTTCCTGTAAGAATTCCTACAGGAATCCGTGAAATATTTCCTGGGAGAATCTCCAGAGGATTTCTTGGAGAAATCTCCGGAGGAATTTGTTAAGGAATTCCCGGAGGAATTTCTGGAGAAATCCATTTAGTAATTCCTGGAAAAATCTCTGAAGTATTCTCAGGAGGAATTCCTGATGGAATCCTCGGAGGAATTCCTGGAGATATGCTAGCAGGCATTCTCAGTCCCAGATGGAATTCATTGAGAAATCCCAAATGGAATTCCTGGAGTAATCCCAGAAAAAACTTCTACAAGAATCCCAGAAGGAATTCCTGGACGAATCCCCGAAGGAATTTGGGGAGAAATCTCAGAAGAAATTCCAGGAGAAATCTTCAAAAGAATTCCTGGAAAAAATTGCGTAGGACTTGTTGAAGAAATCCTCGGAGGAATCCCCGAAACAATTCTTGGAATAATCTCCAATGGAATTACCAAAGGAATCTCCTAAGGAATTCTAAGAGGAATCTCCAACGGAATTCCTGGAGGAATTTGCGAAAGTATTCCTGGAGGAATTCCCGAATGAATTTTTGGAGGTGTCTCTGAAGGAATTCCTGGAGGAATTTCCGAAGGTATTCCTGGAGGAATTCCCGAATGAATTTTTGGAGGTATCTCTGAAAGAATCCCCGAAAAAATCCCAAAAAAAATCCCGGAGGAATCCTCGAAGAAATTCCTGGAAGAATCCACGAAGAACTTCTTGAAGAACTTCCGAAGGAACTACTGAAGGAATTTGAGATAGAACCCCTGAATGAATTCTCGATGGACTATCCTGGAGGAATTTCCATCAGAACACGTGTAGTATTTCACAATTGAATTCCTGGAAGATTTCTAATGAAACTTTGGGAAAAAAAACACAATGGAACTCTTGTGAAGAACCCCCATTGGGAGATTTTTAAAGAAACTTTTGTAATAATTGTTGAAGAAACTACTGGATAATTTCCAGAAAAAAACTTGAAAAAAAAATTTGTATGAACTTCTGGTGAATTTCTTGAGAGATCTTCCAAAGTAATTTCCTAAAAATCTTTTGAAGAAATTTTGAAAGAATCTCCTGGATGAATTCCCGAAAGAATTTCTGAAGAAGCTGCGATGGAAATCGAAAAAAAGCTTTAGAAAAAATTAACGATGGAACTCCTGGAGGAATTCCCGATGGAACTTTTAGAGAGATTCCCAAAGAAACTCCTGGGGAATTCTGCAGTAATGGTTGAAGAAACTACTGGAGAAATACACAAAAAAACTTTTGAAAAAAAAGCATGAAACAACTCCTGTACACATTCTTCAGGAAATAACTAAAAACTTTTCCGAAAGAACTGTTGGTCAAATTCTGGAAGAAACTGCTTGAAAAATTCCAGAAGCAATTTTGCTGGAGGAATCCATGAGGAACTTCCAATAGAATTCCAAGGAGATTTATTAAAGGAATTCCTGGTGCAATTCACAGTAGACTTCCTGAATGAATGCTTAATAAAACTCTGTGGAAAATTCACAATGGAACTCTTGTAAGTATTCCCAATGGATTTCCTGGAGGTATTTTCTATGGAACTCCTGGATGAGTTCCGGATGGAACTTCGGGGGGATTTTTTAACCCGTAGGCTACGGGGCTTACAACAAAATTTCAAACCGCTGCCAAAGATGCAAACATCAATATTTTTCAATGAAATTTTGAGGTGCACTTCACTATTAGTTGTAGTTTCAATTATGTTGGGAGCCACAAAAGTTGAAGCCACAAGGACAGTTTTATTCCGGTGGACGTCTGGGTCAGGAGGGGTAAAAATTGCATAACCTTCCTTTTAGCAAGGCCCCATTAGTTGAAACTCAAATGGATTAATCTGAAAAGTGGTTAGTTCTTTGTATTAATGTATATTACGTCAGGCCTGGGGGTTAAAAAGTATAAAGGTGGTGTAGAACTTTTTCCAGGCCTCCAAAATATTTTCAATTTAGTAACATACTGTTTTCGTTAGAAAAATCATGTTTTTCACGAAAGTAACACGATTTTACAAGAAATTGCCTACTTTTAGGCGTTTATTGTTTCACAAAAGGTACTGCATTTATCGCCTAAAAGTAGGCAATATTTTGTAAAATTGTATTACTTTCGTGAAAAACATGATGTTTCTAAAGAAAACAGTATGTTACCATCAAGTTTTACTCATAGTTTAATTCAATATGCCTAAGACCTAGCTTAGGAAAGAAAAATCTACTTCTTGCATGCCTCAACATCTTTTACAAGCGCATAGAAATTAGACTCAAAATTGAAAATATTTTAGAAGCCCGGAAAAAGTTCTACATCACCCATATACTTCTTAACCCCCAGGCCTGACGTAATATACAATAATACATAGAACTAACAACTTTTCAGATGAATTCATTTGAATTCCAACTAATGGGGTCTTGCGAAAAGGAAGGTTATGCAATTTTTACCCCTCCTGGCCCAGACGTCTATCGGAATAAAACTGTCCTCGTAGCTTCAATTTTTGTGGCTCCCAGCATAACTGAAACTACAACTAATAGTGAAGTGAACCTCAAAATTTCATTGTAAAATATTGATGTTTGCGTCTTTGGCAGCGGTTTGAAATTTTGTTGTAAGCCCCGTAGCCTACGGGTTAAGAAACTTCTCAAGTACCGTGATTTCGGGTATATTAACCACTTTTTACAGTTTTTGGCTTCTAATTTTTTTTTAAAGTTATCGATATGGTCAAACTCAATGCTTTAAAACAAGTACGACCACGGGTATCATCAGTCAACGAGGCTGAAACTTTTACTGCAAATCATTTTATTGCAATAAATATCATTTAAAATAAAAAATCAGAAATTTTAGTTCCGGGGTGAAATTGATCAGTCAGGGAAATGTCTTTGTAAGTGCTGAAAATAAATTTTCCATTTGAATTAACCACCCCAGAATGCGAAAAGCTTTATTAAACTCATACAAGTCTAGTATATTCTTAATTATTTAAATTTGAAGTTTAATAAATCTAAAGAAAACGCCCAAAAGTATGCAATTTTCATACTAACCAAGTCATTACTTTAGCAAAAGCACAACTTTATGCATAAATATCAATATTTATAGAACTTTTGTTGGCGAAATCGGGATTAGCGAACACTTGGCAGCTATAAACATTCATTCGAATATGTATTCCATGTGCGATACAGCTACGGTAACAAAAGTTTGAAAGTGTCTTTGGAATTCGCCAAACACGCAATTTCGGAAAATATTGAATATAATAAAGAAATATTGAATATAATGAAGAAATATGTGAAATATATGAGCCATGAATACTGTTTGATCATGGAAGTAGTATGAATAACGAATATTTTCTTCCAAATAATAAAATTTCTTTGCTTAACAGGCATCTATTTTGGTAAATAGGCATTACATCTTTTGTTAAAATCAAGGAAATATCGCCAGACCCACAGAATACGCCTCCATGTATGCAATCGCACAGCATCCACATGCAGTTTAGCAAATGACCAAAATATATTTACAGTAGAAACCCAGTAATGTATTTAAGACACCACCTATTTTAAGCGTTCCAATTGAATTTTCAGAAATTGGCTGCCTAATGCTTGTTTATTGAACATTTCTCATTGCAATAAGGCTTTGAAATTTCTTACGATCATCAATTTCACGATTTTGAGGTGGATAGTGTACATATGTGACGGTAAAGTGTATGTCGTCTTGCATACCTGTGCATTTCAGGGGTTTTGGTGACAAAGAGTACATTTAAGGCTAAACATTTCTATAGGTCCTAAGTGCAAATGAGAGGCTCTCTTTAACTTTCCTCTCTTTCGATCATAACGCGTTTGTATTTATAAATTTTGATTTACTTCTTGCTTCGGAAGGTAGATTAAGCTATCCTTTTCCGATCTATACGTCACAAATTGTCAAAATGTTCACTGTGACATCATAATAATTTAAAGAGAATCGGAACAAAGAGAGCCTCTCTTTTTCAGATTGGACCTTTAGATATGTTTGTCTCCATTTTCATACCATTGAGCCATTTTATTGTATGATGATGTGCTTGATGAAATAAGGGAACGTCCATAAATTACGTCACGCTTTTAGGGGGGAGGAGGGGGATCAGCAAAGTGTGACGACCCATAAAAAACTCTCAGAGGTCTCATACAAAAAGTGTGACAAAGCGGGGAGGGGGGGGGGGGGGGTTGGTTGAAATGGGTAATTTTTGCGTGAAGTAATTTATGGACGTTCCCTAAGTCGAAAAATGAATTATTTCAGGATAGTGGTTGTTTTATCCACTTTAACGCAAAGGGTTGGGGATCGTGAAGTCGTAGCGTCCTGGCAATCCTCAAGGATCATTTCCAAGGACATTTGCTACAAATCCTGTGCACAGAACATTGAGCAATTTTATTTTTTGGTCTTCTGTTTGATGAAATAAGACGAAAAATGAATCATTCTAGTACCGTAATCCGGGGTTAAATTGATCACGGATAATATTAGTGACAATTCAAATATTGCTAAAAGAATGCCTGCAAAATCAGTACCCAGTGTATCTCCATGAATCCATGTGACAGAATTTTGTTCAACAAATTTAAACTTTTAGTTATAGGGGAACTTACGTATTCTCGGCAGTTTTGCTCTCTTCGTCATGGGGGTTTTTTTCAACCCTGTAGCTCTCAGAGTTGGCCTCAAATCCTTCCCAACTAAGCTGAGTTATATACCCAAATTTCAGGCAATCCGGCCCACTAAAACTCTCCATGACGAAGAGAACAAACCTGCCGATAATACCCATCGTCACCCTATTACTTCAAAAATCAAAATATTGAAGATGACAACGACAAATATGTTTTCTATAGAAAATGTCGATTTTTGATCCCGGATGCTCAGTGTTACAGATCCGTGGCATAAGTTTCCGGCATCAGGACTTACCAGCAGGACTCTAAGGACGAATCCTGTATGATGGTCATGTCCTGAACTTGTTTTGAGAAGGAGCCATATGAGCCGAAATTACGACAAATATGATTTCTATAGAAAATGACGAGTTTTGATCCCGGAAGCTCAGAGTTACAGATCCGTGGCATAAGTTTCCGACATCAGGACTCACCAGCAGGACTCTAAGGACGAATCCTGTATGATGGTCATGTCCTGAATTTGTTTTGGGAAGCAGCTATATGAGCCGAAATTACGACAAATATGATTTCTATAGAAAATGACGAGTTTTGATCCCGGAAGCTCAGAGTTACAGATCCGTGGCATAAGTTTCCGACATCAGGACTCACCAGCAGGACTCTAAGGACGAATCCTGTATGATGGTCATGTCCTGAATTTGTTTTGGGAAGGAGCTATATGAGCCGAACTATTGACAAATATGATTTCTATAGAAAATGACGAGTTTTGATCCCGGAAGCTCAGAGTTACAGATCCGTGGCATAAGTTTCCGACATCAGGACTCACCAGTAGGACTCTAAGGACGAATCCTGTATGATGGTCATGTCCTGAATTTGTTTTGGGAAGGAGCTATATGAGCCGAACTATTGACAAATATGATTTCTATAGAAAATGACGAGTTTTGATCCCGGAAGCTCAGAGTTACAGATCCGTGGCATAAGTTTCCGACATCAGGACTCACCAGTAGGACTCTAAGGACGAATCCTGTATAATGGTCATGTCCTGAATTTGTTTTGGGAAGGAGCCATATGAGCCGAACTATTGACAAATATGATTTCTACAGAAAATGACGAGTTTTGATCCCGGAAGCTCAGAGTTACAGATCCGTGGCATAAGTTTCCGACATCAGGACTCACCAGCAGGACTCTAAGGACGAATCCTGTATGATGGTCATGTCCTGAATTTGTTTTGGGAAGGAGCCATATGAGCCGAAATTAACGACAAATATGATTTCTATAGAAAATGTCGATTTTTGATCCTGGAACTCAGAGTTACAGATCCGTGGCATAAGTTTCCGACATCAGGACTCACCAGCAGGACTCTAAGGACGAATCCTGTATGATGGTCATGTCCTGAATTTGTTTTGGGAAGGAGCTATATGAGCCGGAATTACGACAAATATGATTTCTATAGAAAATGACGAGTTTTGATCCCGGAAGCTCAGAGTTACAGATCCGTGGCATAAGTTTCCGACATCAGGACTCACCAGCAGGACTCTAAGGACGAATCCTGTATGATGGTCATGTCCTGAATTTGTTTTGGGAAGGAGCTATATGAGCCGAAATTAACGACAAATATGATTTCTATAGAAAATGACGAGTTTTGATCCCGGAAGCTCAGAGTTACAGATCCGTGGCATAAGTTTCCGACATCAGGACTCACCAGCAGGACTCTAAGGACGAATCCTGTATGATGGTCATGTCCTGAATTTGTTTTGGGAAGGAGCCATATGAGCCGAAATTAACGACAAATATGATTTCTATAGAAAATGTCGATTTTTGATCCTGGAACTCAGAGTTACAGATCCGTGGCATAAGTTTCCGACATCAGGACTCACCAGCAGGACTCTAAGGACGAATCCTGTATGATGGTCATGTCCTGAATTTGTTTTGGGAAGGAGCTATATGAGCCGAAATTACGACAAATATGATTTCTATAGAAAATGACGAGTTTTGATCCCGGAAGCTCAGAGTTACAGATCCGTGGCATAAGTTTCCGACATCAGGACTCACCAGTAGGACTCTAAGGACGAATCCTGTATAATGGTCATGTCCTGAATTTGTTTTGGGAAGGAGCCATATGAGCCGAACTATTGACAAATATGATTTCTACAGAAAATGACGAGTTTTGATCCTGGAAGCTCAGAGTTACAGATCCGTGGCATAAGTTTCCGACATCAGGACTCACCAGCAGGACTCTAAGGACGAATCCTGTATGATGGTCATGTCCTGAATTTGTTTTGGGAAGGAGCCATATGAGCCGAAATTAACGACAAATATGATTTCTATAGAAAATGACGAGTTTTGATCCCGGAAGCTCAGAGTTACAGATCCGTGGCATAAGTTTCCGACATCAGGACTCACCAGCAGGACTCTAAGGACGAATCCTGTATGATGGTCATGTCCTGAATTTGTTTTGGGAAGGAGCCATATGAGCCGAAATTAACGACAAATATGATTTCTATAGAAAATGTCGATTTTTGATCCTGGAACTCAGAGTTACAGATCCGTGGCATAAGTTTCCGACATCAGGACTCACCAGCAGGACTCTAAGGACGAATCCTGTATGATGGTCATGTCCTGAATTTGTTTTGGGAAGCAGCTATATGAGCCGAAATTACGACAAATATGATTTCTATAGAAAATGACGAGTTTTGATCCCGGAAGCTCAAAGTTACAGATCCGTGGCATAAGTTTCCGACATCAGGACTTACCTGCAGGACTCTAAGGACGAATCCTGTATGATGGTCATGTCCTGAATTTGTTTTGGGAAGGAGCCATATGAGCCGAAATTAACGACAAATATGATTTCTATAGAAAATGTCGATTTTTGATACTGGAAGCTCAGAGTTACAGATCCGTGGCATAAGTTTCCGACATCAGGACTCACCAGCAGGACTCTAAGGACGAATCCTGTATGATGGTCATGTCCTGAATTTGTTTTGGGAAGGAGTCATATGAGCCGAAATTACGACAAATATGATTTCTATAGAAAATGACGAGTTTTGATCCCGGAAGCTCAGAGTTACAGATCCGTGGCATAAGTTTCCGACATCAGGACTCACCAGCAGGACTCTAAGGACGAATCCTGTAAGATGGTCATGTCCTAAATTTGTTTTGGGAAGGAGCCATATGAGCCGAAATTAACGACAAATATGATTTCTATAGAAAATGTCGATTTTTGATCCCGGAAGCTCAGAGTTACAGATCCGTGGCATAAGTTTCCGACATCAGGACTCACCAGCAGGACTCTAAGGACGAATCCTGTATGATGGTCATGTCCTGAATTTGTTTTGGGAAGGAGCCATATGAGCCGAACTATTGACAAATATGATTTCCATAGAAAATGACGAGTTTTGATGCCGGAAGCTCAGAGTTACAGATCCGTGGCATAAGTTTCCGACATCAGGACTCACCAGCAGGACTCTAAGGACGAATCCTGTATGATGGTCATGTCCTGAATTTGTTTTGGGAAGGAGCCATATGAGCCGAAATTACGACAAATATGATTTCTATAGAAAATGACGAGTTTTGATCCTGGAAGCTCAGAGTTACAGATCCGTGGCATAAGTTTCCGACATCAGGACTCACCAGCAGGACTCTAAGGACGAATCCTGTATGATGGTCATGCCCTGAATTTGTTTTGGGAAGGAGCCATATGAGCCGAAATTACGACAAATATGATTTCTATAGAAAATGACGAGTTTTGATCCTGGAAGCTCAGAGTTACAGATCCGTGGCATAAGTTTCCGACATCAAGACTCACCAGCAGGACTCTAAGGACGAATCCTGTATGATGGTCATGTCCTGAATTTGTTTTGGGAAGGAGCCATATGAGCCGAACTATTGACAAATATGATTTCTATAGAAAATGACGAGTTTTGATCCCGGAAGCTCAAAGTTACAGATCCGTGGCATAAGTTTCCGACATCAGGACTTACCTGCAGGACTCTAAGGACGAATCCTGTATGATGGTCATGTCCTGAATTTGTTTTGGGAAGGAGCCATATGAGCCGAAATTAACGACAAATATGATTTCTATAGAAAATGTCGATTTTTGATCCCGGATGCTCAGTGTTACAGATCCGTGGCATAAGTTTCCGGCATCAGGACTTACCAGCAGGACTCTAAGGACGAATCCTGTATGATGGTCATGTCCTGAACTTGTTTTGAGAAGGAGCCATATGAGCCGAAATTACGACAAATATGATTTCTATAGAAAATGACGAGTTTTGATCCCGGAAGCTCAGAGTTACAGATCCGTGGCATAAGTTTCCGACATCAGGACTCACCAGCAGGACTCTAAGGACGAATCCTGTAAGATGGTCATGTCCTAAATTTGTTTTGGGAAGGAGCCATATGAGCCGAAATTAACGACAAATATGATTTCTATAGAAAATGTCGATTTTTGATCCCGGAAGCTCAGAGTTACAGATCCGTGGCATAAGTTTCCGACATCAGGACTCACCAGCAGGACTCTAAGGACGAATCCTGTATGATGGTCATGTCCTGAATTTGTTTTGGGAAGGAGCCATATGAGCCGAACTATTGACAAATATGATTTCCATAGAAAATGACGAGTTTTGATGCCGGAAGCTCAGAGTTACAGATCCGTGGCATAAGTTTCCGACATCAGGACTCACCAGCAGGACTCTAAGGACGAATCCTGTATGATGGTCATGTCCTGAATTTGTTTTGGGAAGGAGCCATATGAGCCGAAATTACGACAAATATGATTTCTATAGAAAATGACGAGTTTTGATCCTGGAAGCTCAGAGTTACAGATCCGTGGCATAAGTTTCCGACATCAGGACTCACCAGCAGGACTCTAAGGACGAATCCTGTATGATGGTCATGCCCTGAATTTGTTTTGGGAAGGAGCCATATGAGCCGAAATTACGACAAATATGATTTCTATAGAAAATGACGAGTTTTGATCCTGGAAGCTCAGAGTTACAGATCCGTGGCATAAGTTTCCGACATCAGGACTCACCAGCAGGACTCTAAGGACGAATCCTGTATGATGGTCATGTCCTGAATTTGTTTTGGGAAGGAGCCATATGAGCCGAACTATTGACAAATATGATTTCTATAGAAAATGACGAGTTTTGATCCTGGAAGCTCAGAGTTACAGATCCGTGGCATAAGTTTCCGACATCAGGACTCACCAGCAGGACTCTAAGGACGAATCCTGTATGATGGTCATGTCCTGAATTTGTTCTGGGAAGGAGCCATATGAGCCGAAATTACGACAAATATTTTTTAAATACAGGATGTTGATGTTTAATGCTGGAAGCTTAGAGTTATAGATCCGTTGTATGAGTTTTTGCTTTCAGGAAACGGGCTTATTGTTTGAATTTTGTATTTAGTATGTCTGTATTTATCACAAAGTAATCTGCATTGAAATTGCAGTATTGCAAAAAAAATGCATTGATTGATCTGCCGGATCGTTCAAATCCACGTAATACCCCTAAATGTATACCTACCTGATACATTGCTTGGAGGATAACTAATCGTACTAAAAAGTAATTCACTGTTTTCTGCTTATACTCCTGAATATATGCAATCTGAGTATATTCCTGGAGGATGGCTTGGGAAGATAACTAATCGTACTAAAAAAATAGCACAATATTCGTGGAGGATGGAACTTGGAGGATAACAAAACCTCGCTTTGATTC
>NC_085136.1:274865328-274876493 GCF_035046485.1 Aedes albopictus
GTACTTAGGATTACTGTACTGCGATTGCGATAGAGTTAAACTATTATTGGCATCGTTAAAGTTCTACGCATTACTTTTTGTTTTTATCTTGGGGATATTAAGTCCGAACTTACTTGTTTCCTTAGTTTCGACGGTTGGCTGGTCAATGAGGCAGAATGTGAATTATTGGTGATTTGTCAATGAAAAGTAACACTGAGAGTCCTGCCACAGCTGTAAAGGGGTTGGCAATCAGCATGATCATGCTGAGAATGACGGTTTCGATTCCCGGTCGGTCCAGGAATTTTTCGTAAACGAAAGTTCATTGACTTGCTTGGGAATAGATTATCGTCTTGCCTGCCACAGAATATACACTTACAAAATGGCTATTGGCAAAGGGAGCTCTCAATTAAAAACTGTGGAGTGGAAGTGCCCATAGAATACACACCAAATTTCAAATTTCCCGTCCAGCAAAATGAATTGCTGGAATGGTATCAGCAAACGTTTACCGAACATTCAGTAATGGTAGCTGGAGACACAGCAAAACGGGGAATTGCTGAAACATCAGCAAAGAAGTTGTCAAACACTTTGCGTTTTGTGTCTCCAGCACTGAGCAAGCAGGAGGATGCGAATATTCCTCCAAGCAAATAACAGATTTTCGAACATTTTCGTCGATATTTCCATTAAAATGGAATGTGCCTGAGAATTATTCACTTCTATAACGATCGTTACATGCATTAATTACCGAAAATCGAGTTAAATCGAACTTTTTTTTACCAATTTTTGTTGTGATTGAAAAAGAAAAAGGCAAAAAAAATCCGGTCGGACTCCAGCTCGGACAAAATTGCTGAACAACCAGCTAACCAAGTTGTCAAAACGCAGTGCTGAAAATTCAGCAAGAAATATTTTGCTGGATGGATTACTGGTTTTACAGCATGGCAAAAACCAGCAAAATTTTGCTGGTTTTCAGCGAAATAAAAATAGTGTGTACGTTGAGAAGCAGACTTTGTCTCAGTGTGGACGTTACGCCAAGAAGAAGAAGAAAAATAAGTTAACCTAGAATATGAAATAAACCAAGGCATACATCAAAGGTAACAACTTCTACTTCCGATATATAGTTTGCTTATGTATTATCAATAATGTACTTAGAAAACTATGAAAAATCAGAGGGCATTAAGGACAGACTCGTTAGAATCCCAAGATGGCCGCCACTATGGCCGACTTTTACACCTATTCGCGGTTTTAAAAAAATAATACAAGTACAGGTCGGACTCGATTATCCGGGTGACCCCAAAATTATTTCACCCCGGTTAATCGAATCACCCGGATAATCGAGCCATACTTTTTTCTTTTATTTTTGATGTTCTTCAATCAAAAACTGTACCTTAAACATAAAAGCTAACATACATGAGGTCGTAGTGCCTAAATTTAACGTCTGGTGTTATTACAAGCATGTTTTTTGAAAATGAAATTTTAGCTGAAAAATGTGAAAAAATGAAAACAATTTTCAAATAGGCTAAATCTTATTTACAGGTGTTGTATTTGATGTTTATCACATTTTTTGACATACTGTAATCTAAAAATTTGTAAACAGAGCAAAAACAAAGTTTTCCCCGGATAATCGAGCCATTTTTTCCGGATAATCGAGCCCCGGATAATCGGGCCCCCGGTTAATTGAACCCCCGGATAATCGAGTCCGACCTGTACTCAAATGCGAACTTTTGTCCCATACTGGGGTAGTTATTGTGGTAAGAGTTACACAAAATACTTGAAAAAATAAATCAAATGTGTTGCAAAACTTTTAAACGGAACGGTAGTTTTAATCGAGTCTTCGTCAGTATGTTGATTTATTTATAAGTGTGAATTTACAAACTAAGCTACGAAAGACTCCAAAAAGTAGAACAACATAATACTGCCAAAAACTTTTAAAGTGTGATACGAGTGTGGTAAAAAACTGTTCTAAAATGTCTGATAGGCGAACACAATGATTGCCATATAATCGGTCTTCCCGACTAGATGAACATAAAAAGAATATATCATAATTATATCTTAATGTGATATAACTAACAAATTATGTTATATGTAATTTTGTTATGACATGAACTGTTTATGACTTCTTCAAACTAAATTATAACTAAATATATTATAATCTTTTATAACTTATTTTGTTACAAATAAATCAGAACAAACTCTGTTATAACTTTGTTATTTTTGCAACTGAACAAAATGATTAGTTGAAAAAATAACATAATTATATCAGAATATGAAATAATTTTAATTTTTAACTATATAACAAAAAATGAGAAATTTGATTATGTATTTGTTTTTTTTTTAATGCTTGTAGATCAAAAGGGTCGATGGATAGCAGGTAATAGATCAAAAAATGCTTATAAGGAAACAGCTTTATTCTGTGTAAATGAAAAATTTAAGAAAAAAAACATTCAATTGCTGTTGAGAGGCTGCAGTTCTGCATGTTTTTTATTGCGTAGAAAGCCGGAAGCGTATCCGGCTACCCTCAAAACTGAAAAGTACTCATATTTGTCAAACTTTGAACCGTTTTAAGTGAACTTCGACTCGTTTAAATAAGAAATATTTTTTTATTGATTGGTTATGCGAATAGAACGGTTGGGTCACGCGGTATTCCCAAAAGTCCAAATTTTCTGGAACATGTCCTTATGCTATAGGGGGCAATCAGTGGAGTACTAGATTGAAAGTAATGAGCTGGATTTTTGTATGGTGAGATGATCAATTCTCCATTTCTGCAATGAAATGGTGCAAACAGCGTAGGTTATATGATTTATTAACTAATTTGATGCTATTTGAGCAAAAGTTTTGGTAACTGTGTTATTGAAGTTGCAAGAAATAAATAATACAACAACACAGTTACCCAAACTTTTGCTCAAACAGCATCAAATTAGTCAGGAAATCATATAACCCACGCTGTTTGCACCATTTTATTGCAGTAATGGAGAATTGATCATCTCACCATACAAAAATCCAGCTCATTACTTTCAATCTAGTACTTCACTGATTGCCTCCTATTGAGAGGCCAAGATGCAAAGAGGTGTAGATGAACATTTTGTTGAGTTTTAGCTGAGCATATCAAAAAATCAAAAAGCTTTCAGAAACTTTTTTAAGATTATTTTTATGATGATCAGAAAAATTACAATAAATCAGAGAAAATTGGGTTGATATTGAAACTTCAAACATTTTGTATGGGATGAAAAATTGGTGAAAAACTTCAAAGCTCATTTACTCGAAAGTGGGTTTTTGTAACTTACACTCCTTTGCTTCTAAGCCCCTCTATTCTAATATCGACATTGTTGGAGTCAGCGTATTGAAAATATATGGTCTCTCGTTTAAAATGCTTCGTAATGATTACTTTGAAGTCAATACTTCGGGCCTAGGCTGGGCAGATATGCTATTTCTGCAGGTCTATGGAAAATTCCACGCGTATGGCAATTCAGGTTTTCCTTAACCCATGCCTTTCAATTGCAGTTTACTTCCAAATATATACAGTATTATCGAAATAAGCCATTAGATCGTTAGACCGAAAACGTCATTAGGTCGAAAAAGTCATTAGGACGAAAATATTAGGTCGTAAAGGTTGCCAGGTTGTTTCATCAAAGTGTTTTTTTTTTGGCCGAATAGGGCACTAGACCGAAAAGATCATTGGGCCGAATCATTCATTAGGCAGAATATGTCATTAGGCCACAGTGAGATCTGGTCTGCAGAGCCTGGAAAGGTTTTGGGGTTTATTAATTCCATTGCACTTGACTGGGAGACGACGACGCGTCGTGGCAGAAGCTGATTACTTGACATATGGTAATTAGCTAGCAGCTAGCTAGATGCGAATATCGAAACGGGACAAGCCACAAATGTTCAACTTATTGGACGCAGTGGCTAAATTTCCCCAACAGGGAAGGAAAAAATGTCATTAGGGAGAAAAGATAATTAGGCCGCATGGGTGGCCAGGTTGAATTGATTATTATGAGTTGAATCAGAGGTGAATCAGTCGAGTAGGTCATTAGGACGAATAGATCATTGTACCGAATAGGTCGATAGGCCGAATGTGTCATTTGATGGCAAAAATTTCCCAAATGGAAGAGAACTTGACTCTGGAGCGAACCTGCTGATACCTGAAGCCGAATGTGTCATTAGGCCGTATGCGTTATTAGGTCAAATAGATCATTCGGCCAAAAGATCATTTGGCCGAAAAAGTCATTAGGCCGAATGGGGATTAATCCGAATAGGCTGAATAGGCTGAAAAGATCATGTGGTCAGATTGGTCATTAGGCCAAATAGGTCATTAGGCCGAATAGATCAACATGTTTTTAACACCATTAAGGACATCACCCACTCCTTCCAGCATTATGACATTTGTGAACAAGTCCTTACGAAGCAATATTTTCAAAAAAGGTTTTCGTACGCATGTAGAATATGGATCAAGGTTTCTCCTATTTTTTCCTGATGGAGAATGATTTTCGTTTTTGCAAAATCCATTAAAAAAAAACTTCGAAATTCCTCTGAAGTATTTTTTTTTCAGGAATTACTTGGAGGATTGATGATTGATTGATTTGTCTTTATTAAAGAGACTTTCAGCCCTTGGCTACTTGGAGGAGAAAAATCCTGGAATTCATCTGAACCTGAAGGAATTCCTAAACGAATAGCTGGAATGTTTTCAAAAAGAAATTTCTGGAGGAATTTAAGAAGAAATTCCCAGTGGAATTCGTGATACATTTTCTAGAGAAACTCCGGGAGGAAACCCTGGAAGAATTTCGAAAAAGTTTGATCTTTGTGAATTCATGAAGGATTTCCTGGGTTAATGTCTGAAAGCGCTTCTAGCATGCAAGTACTTATATGTATGTTTAAAATAAGTCACAGTGAGTGTGAAAGAATCACGGGATATATTCTCGAAAGAATCGCAGGACTTATTTCTAAACAAACTACATTGCACGAGCTGTAGGGAGTGTTCTTGAAGGAATTCATGGATTGATTCCTGAACAAATTTGTGGATGAACTTCTTAAAGATTTCTCGAAGATAATTGTGAAAGAATTCCTGGATGACTTCTTGGAGAATTTCCTAGCTTCTGTACCCATCTAAAATTATCCTCAAGAATTGCAATACAAATCGCTGCGCTTAAGAAATTCCTATAGAAATCCTTCAAGTAATTTAAAAATCTTCAGGTAATCCTGGAAAAAAAATCTTTTGTGAATCCCTGGAAAAGATGATTGATGGATTACTGAAATTTCTGATCGAACCCCTGAATAAATTTTTGAAATTGCTCGAGCAATCCCGGAGCACTCTCTTAAGGAATTCCTGGAGAAATCCCTAGAGGAATTCTTGCAGGTATGCCTGGAGTAAACTCTGTAGGAATCCCTGGAAGAATTTCTGAAAGTATAACTGGAGAAATTCCTGGATGAATTCCTGGAAGAGTCCTAAGAGTAATTACGAGAGGAATGCCTGGAAAAAAAATCTGAAGAAATCGCATCA
Organism: Aedes albopictus; assembly: GCF_035046485.1. Classification (NCBI taxonomy): domain Eukaryota; kingdom Metazoa; phylum Arthropoda; class Insecta; order Diptera; family Culicidae; genus Aedes; species Aedes albopictus. Next base: position 274,870,799 of record NC_085136.1, read on the forward strand.
GGAATCTCTGCAGGAGTACCTGGTAAAATGTTGGATGAATCTTCGGAGGAATTTCTGGACGAATTCCTGGAGGAATCCCTAGAGCAATTATTGGAGAAATCACTGGAGGAAATTCTGAAGAAATCCCTGAAGCAATTCCTAGACGCATCTCTGGAGGAAATTCTGGAAGGGACCTCTAGCAGAATTCTCGGAGCAATCCATCCATCCTACAGAAATCCCTGGAGGAATTCCTGGATGAACCCGTGAAGGAATTCCTGCAGGAATACTTGGAGGAATTTCTGCAGGAATTCTAGGAGAAATTCCTGGAGGGCATCCTGGAGAAATTCATGGAACAAACCCTGTAACAAATCCTGAAGCAACACTTGGATGAATTCTTGGAGCATTCTCTAGCAGAATTCTGGGAGCACTGCTTGGAGAAATTTCTGATCAAACTTGAGAGATTCCTGGAGGAATCTTTAGAGAAATTTCTAGAGAAATTCTTGGAAGAATCCCTGGGGCAATTTCTGAAGGAACCTCAGGAGGAATGCCTGGAGGAACTTCTGGACAAATTCCTGTTGGAAACCTAGGAGTTCCTGGAGGAACATCTGGACAAAATTCCTGGCGGAATCATAGGAGGAATTTCTGGAGAAATCCCGAGAGGAATTCTTGGGGAAATTCTGTATAACTATTCCTGGAACAATTCCTGGAGGAATCCCTGAATGAATACCTGGAGAAATCTCTAGAGGTATTCTGAAAGAAATTTCTGAAGAAATTCCTAGGAAATTGCAATCATCACTTCCTTCCCCTTCCCCACTTTGACCTGCAACCTGACGTGGCCATTGTCGCCTAAAAATAGAAGATCATCAATGCGCACACACTGAAGATGCCTGCTAATCCCCGGCAGATATCTCATTGGTTCCTTGTGTGAGTGTAGCTGGTCTGGCGATACTGGAGTAGCATCTACGGGCGGTCAATCAAGCTCAAGCTCAAACTCAATTAGGTAACAGCAATATTAAACAACGCTGTACAGTGGGCATGTCCGCTTTAATGCTCCTACTACATTACCCGATTTGCTGCAAGTATTAATAGTTATGTGGGTTTATTGGCAATTATCGCTATTAATAATGACAAGAGAAATGATGAGAGTTGTAGTCAATTGTATATTTTTTCAGGATTCTTCCAATTAATGTTTATGTTTGGACTAGACTAGAAACAAAAAGTTCATTTTCCATTCAAAGAATGCAATTTCTTTTTAAAGAAAAAATCTAAAAAAAAAGTTTTACATTTTTAATTGTCCCTAGACTGTAACGATACCGATTCCCGATGAAAAATCGCTTGCCTTCCGTTCCGTGTCGTAAATCATTTACATACAGTACATTCACGAGATGGCAGTAGTAATTATAGTGATGATTCTAACTCGTGCCAAAATAAAATCAAAGCCTTAGCTTTTGCCCAACTCGATGTGGGGGCGATGCAAAACATTTCAGTTTTAATTAATCCCATTCATCATACGGCCAATTTTCGTTCGGTGTCAGATATGAGTGTATGCATATATTGTTGGTTGTCATTGAGTACTCTGCCTTGAGTGCATTTGATGGTCCATTGGTTTAGCAAAAGTTATAATGGGGTGCGGTGCGGCACGACTGTTTAGTGCGCTTATGCTATCATATGGGAAACTCATTCAGTGCAAACTCGAGCTCAATTGGATGCAAATCAACACTTGTTTTTTATGGTGTTGCGTGCTTTAATTGATTTATAGGCTTCATTTGGCAACGGTATTGAGAAAATTAGTATAGTTTTGGCAAACGATTAATCGGGGCATAGAATGCCGATATCATTTTATTTTGAAGAAAGTGGTAACACGGAGAAACAGACATATCTTGGGAACAAATTTCAAATAAAAACATCGTCACGAAACCGTTACCGCCTAACGTAAACGTAACGTTATCATGCTGTACTTGTACAACCACTAGATAGCAGTAGTGAGCAAACGTCAAACAGGAGCAACAGCTGTGTGAGCGCTGCGAGTGGCCATTCGACCAACTACAAAAAATTTGAATCCACCATTGAAAAAGCTGATTGATGGAGTGCGTGTAGAGTGTGACGTCTGTTCCTCTGTGGTTGTAATCATTCTTTCATTTAGTAGTAATATATTTTTTTTTTATATTCTGCAATACGACTAAAAACCAATTAAGATTTGTCATGAACAATGTTTCTGTACGATACGTTTATATCATTAGAAGAGATGGTAGTAAACACATCCAACAGTAGTGCCACTTTGTCTACATTGTGTCAACAGATGTGACAACGTATAAATGAATCAAATTCGATTTGCAACCACTATTCAATTATTCCGTCATTTGTACAGCACAAGTGCATGCAACGGGGGATCTGCCATTTGTGGTCGCTCGACACTGCAATTCAATTAGGTTTTATTACTCTCGCGTAAAAAAAAAAACACCGGCGAGAATCGCGCGTACTTTCAAACACGATTCACATTCGTCCGTTAAGTGTTTGCTCATTTAAACAACGAACCAGGTCTACGTACATGTGCGCTTGCACTTCGTCAATGTTTTGTTTAGTATAGTACAATATCGCAGGCACCCTTTCATAAAAGTACCAATCAATTGAAAACATACTACAATTCAAAATCTCGTGTTCAATCTATGAAATGCATCTAATATTATATGCAACCTATAGCAAATGGGGTGGCCCACACTTACACGAAAAACAAAAAAAAAATGGAAAAATATCAAGTCTTACCTCCTGAATTAGTTGCTTTGGTCTAGCGTAAGAGGGCGCAACAAGCTTGAAGTTTGTATGGAAAAACGTGACCAAATGTATGCAGAAATATTATTTTTCAATTTTCGCCGCTAGGTAGTGCTGTAAGCATTTAATAATTAAACCCTTTGGTATTCTTGTACATGACTATATGCTAAACAACTTTGTCTAAGACCGCAAAGTGATCCGACGGCTGTGAAAAAATTATACCCTAGGCAAAATGAGGCGGAGTTTTGAGATTTCATTATAATGCCATTATAATGCCATTGTAATAACAAAATAATAGCAAAAAGATTGTCAAAATAATAACAAATTCTAATATGATGGTAAATTATGTTATTGTTTTGATATTATGGCTGATAGTATGATAATAATATTTGTTATTATTATGTTATTATAATATTCAATAATAACTCGTTAATTTCAAGTTTTACAATGATAGCATGCTTTGTTATTTATGTGTCATCCTGAGCTATTCATAAAAAAAAACTAAAAAATTGCAAATTTAGACATGATGACAAAATATGTTATTCTTTAGTTTTGGTTTGTTATTCACCTCTACACGACACGAATGCACCTTTTTGGTATAAAGTGTCGTAAATACATTAACAAACAAACAACAACCTCTACCCGGATATTGATATTATTCCTTTACGTGTACTGGAAAACAACAATAAAGTTTCGCCTCACTTTACCTAGGGTATAACTTTATTACCAGGCGTCGGATCACTTCGCGGACTTCCACAAAGTTGTTTGGCAAATAGTCACCTAAAATAACACCAAAGGGTTTAGTTGTTGAACGCTCACAGTGCCACCTGCATACATTTGGCCACGTTTTCCCATACAGGCTTGACCGATTTTGCTCAAATTTTGAACGTAACTTCTGGGAGCCCAAAACACATAACTCAGGAGGTTAGATTTGGTATTTTTCGAAATTTTTGTATTGCATATAAGTGTGGGCCACCCTAATAACAAAGCTAAAAAGCGAAACATGGCAATCTTTGGAACATGAAACTCTTTGGAGACATTCTCGAAGGATTTTTTGAAAGTTTTGCAGAAATCATTGTAGAAGTTTCTAAAAAAAATATGGAGCAATTCTTGAAGGAATTCTGAAGAAAAACGTAGAGGGAATCCAAAATGGGCAGGATAATGATCCGTGCGTGTTTCATTCGATTTTCCAGACAATTTTACGCCTAAAACCGGTTTTTTCATTAGAAAAACATTTGCACTGTTTTTTCCCATTTTGCATTGGTTACGGAAAAAAAATGTATGAAGGAAGCAAATTTATTGGAAAATAGAACAAATTGACAGCCTATATGGAAAGTCGAAAAAATTTCCACTCTACTGTATTTTTTTTTTATTTTGCGTTTTCGAACTCAGAGCATGATTCATAAAAAATGATCATTATTGTTATTGTTATTGAAGATTCCTGAGAAACTATCCTTGGGGAAATACCCGTAAGACTATTAGGAGGAATTTCCTAAGCAATCCTGGGATAAATTATTGATTTGATTCATACAGTAATTATTGGTAGAATCTTGCAAATGAATCTTTATATGATTTTTTGCATTCCTGGAGCAATTACCGAGGATATTCTTGGTTCAATTCTTGAAGCCTTGAAGCCATGGAATAATTTCCAGAAAATCTTTGAACTAATTCCTGAATGAATCCTTTCAAATAATTCATGGAGAAATTTCTCAAGATGTTCCTGAACGAATAGAGGCAAATTCACCCTATAGGAATCTTTGAATGAATTTTCGAAATAATCTTTGGAAAAGTTCCTGATGGTTTCGTTGAAGGACTTTTTTTAAGAATTTATTGGAGATATTGTTCCTCCTTCCTGAAGGAATGCTGAAGGAATCATAGGGGAAGTTTTTGTTGAATTCTTTGGAGGTATTCTGGAATAAATTGGAATGGAATCCTGAGATAAATTCCTGAAGGCATTGTTTGAGAAATTGCTGAAAGAGCTATTGGAGAAATTTTTGGAGGAATTCTAGATTGAGTGTTTGGAGAAATCCTTGTAGGAGTCCTTGGGGAAATTTGCGAAGGAAACGTTGGATAAATTCCTCAAAGATTCCCTTAACCCTACTTCGAATCTTCGAGGACATTCTAAGGAGATCTCTGAAAAAAAAAATCACAGAAGAATATCTAAAAGAAAGTATTATGGAAAGGACTCGCGAAGAATTCCTTGGATGATTACTCGAAATGGCTGAAGAATTCCTTGGAGGATTATTCGGAAGCATACGAGGAGGAATTGCTAGAAAGAATTTCTGCTTGTAGGAATTCCTGAAAGAATCATTGAAGAAATTCGTTATGGAATTATTTCTATGGATTATGGAATCATTGGGGGAATTCCTGAATGAATGTTTGGAAGAACTTTTGTAGGAATGCTTGGAGAGATTTATGAAGGAAACTTTGGAGGAATAATTGAAGAAATTCTGGAAAAATCCATGTACATTTTCACGGAAGAATTTCCTATGGTAATTTATAAAGCCACTTCTAAGAACTTTTAAAGGATTCCTTGGAAAAAATCTGATACAATTTTTTAAATCATTGGAACATTTCATGTAGGAAACGTTGGAAGCTTTTCTGAAGGACTTGAAATATTCCTAAATCCTTCGATGATTTATTGAATTTTTGGAAAACTTCCTGAAGATATCCTCAAAGGGCTTCCTGAGTAAACTTTTTTTGAAAAAATCTAAGAAAATCACCACTAAAAGAACAAGGTTGCTTAAAAAAGGATATAGCATAAGTCTCCCTGTATTTTCAAATAAACCTTTACCATTTTTCACAGTATTTCCATAAAAAAGTCTGATTTTTTGTAATTTTTTTTTTCAACATAATCGATATGGTTTTGTAGTTATGGAAAGCATTATAAAACGTAAACACGGTCGTGTGCAACGGCGAGCGAGGGTCGGCGGATGAATATGTACAA
>NC_085136.1:274876516-274922054 GCF_035046485.1 Aedes albopictus
CACGTTCGAATTTAAATTCGGAATTTAGTGCGTCGAATAATCGGGTTGTTTTCCATACATTTCTTAAACCCAGACATTTCTTAAGCAGCCCTCGCCTTCTTGATCCGTGCACCTATGTCGATATTTCTGCCGCCACCGGCCGCATTTTGGCTACCAAGATATTGGAAGCTTTCAACATTCTCCATTGATTGCCCAGCTACCGTAAAGCTGGAAGGGTTGACCGTGTTTACATCCAATGATTTGGTTTTGTTGACGTTGATGGTAAGACCTGCCGCTGAGGAGCGATTGGCAAGATCATCGAGCTTGCTCTGCATACCAGACGCCGTTGATCTAGTAGAGAAACGTCATCAGCCAGTTCGAAGTTATTTAGGTGGTCCATGGTAATAGGCTGCCACAGCAATCCAGGATTTGGTTCACGGTCAATCGCACCTACCAGGATCTCGTCGATTACGATGACGAACAGTAGCGGTAATAGTATTCACCCTTGCCTCACTCCAGTAACGACCCGGATGGGATCGGACAAAACACCGTTGTGCAGTACTCTGCACGAAAATGCCCTGTACTGTGCTTCAATGAGGCCGAAGATTTTCTCAGGGACACCCCTGCGCCTGAGGGGTCCCCACATGTTTTCGTGATTGAGACAATCGAAAGCTTTTTCGTAAACAATGAACACCAGGTAGAGAGACTCTTGAAATGTATTGATTTGCTCCAAGACGATACGGAGCGTGACAATATGGTCCACACTGGATCGTGTAGCACGGAATCCTGCTTGTTTCCATTGGAGAGTTGCGTCAATCTTTTTCTGTATCCGGTTAAGGATCACTTTGCAGAGAACTTTGAGAACGATACACAGTAACATGATGCCCCGCCAATTATCGCATACAGTCAGGTCACCCTTTTTGGGTACCTTTACTAAGACGCCTTGCATCCAGTCGACCGGAAATGTCGCGGTTCCCCATATATAGCAGAAAAAATTATGCAGTAGTTGTGCGGATACTACCAGCACAGACAAACAGACGTCTCACTCTACTCACTTCCCATCGTTTCACTTTTTAACGGATTATTCAAATATTCCGTAGTTCGCAAATCGCTCGCTCATGGCACTCGCATCGTTTTTGCTCCTGTTTGACGTTTGCTCACTACCGCCATCTACTCAGTAGATTTGCGTACCACAGCATAATTAGCATTGGGCGATTATGTTTGCGTGACGATGATTTTTATCGCATTTTCTTCCAAGTGAAATGTCTGTTTGTCTGTGCTACCAGGGTCAGCTTTGAGCATCTCAGCTGATATGCGATCGACCCCTGGAGCTCTGTTCGATTTCATGCTACGTATGGCTGTTTCTATCTCCTGCACTTATGGAGCTTCGGTGTTGACACGGGTAATGCGTCGAACCCTTGGCGGATTATGCTGAGGTGTTGATGGCGCGGCCGACAGTTGAAAAAGGTTTTTTTTTAGTTTTTATTTTTGTGTATTTTAACTTAGATGCTAATTCTACACTAGTTGAAAAAGGTTTCCAAAGTGCTCGAACCAGCGTTTCAACTGGTCAGCCGGGTCGGTCAGTAACTGTCCAGACGTGTCTATCGTAGAGGAGACGGATGACGCCGGTGTTTGCGGCTTTCTCGCCTTCCTCGGCTAAGGATTCCGCTCACGCTCTTTTGTCCCGTCTACATGAGCGTTTCATTTCCTTCTCGAGAGCCGAATAGCGCTGGCGGGCTACGGCTTTGGCTCCTCATGTTTTCGCTCGCTCTATAGCGGCTTTGGCGTTCCTTCGCTCCTCTATCTTGCGATAGGTATCATCTGTGATCCACTGCTTTCTCTGAGTGGGTAATTCATCCTAATTATTTTCGCCCGTGGCGATGAAGGCGTTCTTGATGGCACTTCATTGATCTTCTACGCTTCCACCTTCCAGAATATCCGCAGCACGATGCTCTAGCTCCTCCATGGAGGACCTTTTCACCGCAGCGTCTTCCAGTCGGCGTGTGGTAAGCCGGCGCCCGATGTTGTCCTCCTGTCGATAGATCCTAGTAATGCGCAGCCGAATCTCGACGATTAGGAGATGATCACGGAGACAAATTTCGTTCGTTTGAAACAAAAATATTTATGTTTATTCGGTAAACTGATAAAATATTTATAACTAAAATATTAATTTTTAAAACTAACTCAATTACACATTGATTTCTTCAATACCCATTGAAAAGCCCCACGTTCCGCCGTCGAGAACATAAACAACACTTTCCAGTTCCAGCTGCAGCACCAAACAAGATTTCTTCTTGCAAAAAAGTCAAGTTTCACCAAAAGTTTCCACGAAATCCCATTGATTTCGGGAGCGTATGTTATCTACATGATGTTGGCATTGAAGGTGCCACGCGGGAAATGGGTTTTCCTAGAGAAGGAAATGACTTTGTAAATTTAATTGAAAAACAAATATTTCCGTAGGGCCGACCTGCCACAAAAAAAAAACCCGATTTAATCCACCTATGGTGAATAGAACCCTTCTTACACTTATTAAAACTATTGTTGTATCATTTGTATTTAACAAATTTATTTTGTGTGATGGACCAAAAGTTCTAGAAAATATTGTGGATTTGGCATCTAGTGGATTGGTTTCCAAAATAGCATCATGGACCATGGACTAAACTACCAGAAATGCCAGACACCTCCTAGAATCTTGAATAAAGTTTAAAAAAATAGTTTACATATTCTGGAATATTGTATCTTTTGTTAACTGCCAAAAGATCTTGAATCGATTAACAAATGGATAAGCAAATCAGCGAGATGCACTGTGTCTAATATCTCCTTATCAGTCGAATAAATTAGCTCCGAAGTACTTGGTATTCATGGTTATGGTGTAAAAAGGACAAAAATGATATATCTACTATGCTAATCAGTTTTGGAATTAGCTAGTTATTTTGGCTGTCCAGTTCTTGCATTTTTCCCACAATACATAAATTCAAAGCTTTCATTTAACATATTGTTAGTTTTCAAAGAATTCCTGTTTATTTGTAATTTGGTATTTATAATTTTATTGAAAACAATAACCTGCTAGTATACACTTTATATGAGGTCAGCATTATTGATTGAACAATAGTTTCCCATAGACTGGTCAAAAGCTCATGCAAGATAACAAACGAATATAATAATAAAAAAAGGAATTTATTGAAATACTCTTCGAAAGATATCTCAGTAACTAAATGTCCAATCCAAATAAAACTTCAGAGTCTTTTACAAGGATACTGTAGCTTTCATTTGGTGCTAAGAGAACCCAAATCGGTTGACAAACGGCTGAGATATTTATTATGATACACTTGGTCGAAAATCTCTCAAAAGGTTAACCTGTATTACTCCCAAGTACTCTTTGAAAGATATCTCGAAAACCAAATGTCCACTCCTAATAAAATTGTATAGGGTTCTACTAGGATGTTACAGCTTTCATTTGGTGCCAGGAGAACCGAAATCGGTTGACAGACGGTTGAGATATTTATTATGATACACTTGGTCAAAAATCTCAAAAAGTTTAGTTGAATAACTCCTAAGTACTCTCCGAAAGATATCTCGGTAACCAAATGTCCAATCGAAATAAAATTTCAGAGCGTTCTACTCCGATGTTGTAGCTTTCATTTGCTGCCAAGAGAACTCAAATCGGTTGACAGACGGCTGAGATATTCATCAATATGCGAAATGTCAAAAATCTCTCAAAAAGCTAACCTATATTATTTCAAAGTACTCTTCGAAAGATATCTCTGTAACCAAATGTCCAATCCTAATAAAATTTCTGAGCAATCTACTAGGATGTTGTAGCCAAGGTTGCAACCATTCATTTGCAAAAATTTACATTCATTTGCTATTATCTCAGTTCAGAAGCATGCTATCGAAAAACAATGTATGGATGAATTGAACCTGGTAGTTTTATCTGAAAGTTCGCCAAACAGCATTAGGGTCGTACACGCATAACAAAGTCGTGAGAGAGCTGTGAAGGCAACTCTCCACGCGGTGAATATAAATTTCATTCACGCTGTGGAAAGTTGCCTTCACAGCTCACTCACGACTTTGGAATGCGTGTGCGACCCTAAAGCCATTCGGCGAACTTTCAGATAAAACTACCAGGTTCAATTCATCCATACATTGTTTTTCGATAGCATGCTTTTGAACTAAGATAATAGAAAATGAATGTAAATTTTTGCAAATGAATGGTTGCAACCTTGGTTGTAGCTTTCATTTGGTGCTAAGAGAACCCAAATCGATTGACACACGGCTGAGATATTTAGTATGATACACTTTGTTCAAAATCTCAAAAAAATTAGTTGTATAACTCCTAAGTACTCTTCGAAAGATCTCGGTAACCACATGTCCAATCGAAATAAAATTTCTGGGTGATCTACTAGGATGCTGTAGCTTTCATTTGGTGCCAAGAGAACCAAAATCGATTGACAAACGGCCGAAATATTTATTATGATGCACTTGGTCAAAAATCTTCAAAAGTTTAGATGTATGACTCATAAGTACTCTTCGAGAGATATCTCGGTAACCAAACGTCCAATCGAAAAAAAAATCAATAGCGTTCTACTAGGATGTAGTAGCTTTCATTTGCTTCCAAGAGAACTCAAATCGGTTGACAGACGGCTGAGAAACGTGCGTGACTTTTTTTGTAACGCACATACACACACACACACACACATACACACATACACACATACACACATACACACACACACACATACAGACATTTGCTCAGTTCGTCGAGCTGAGTTCATTGGTATATGAGACTCGCCCCTACGGGCCTCGGATCGAAAGTCGGTTTTTCGAGCGATATTTATACCCTTTTTATGGGTGTAAGAAGGGTAAAAAACATTTTTTTTTACATTGTTTCTAACATAACCTGTCAGAAGGTGCATGTTTGTTTCAAAAATGGATTGAATTTGCTTCAAATGTGACGTTCGATTTGCTCCAAACAGTTTTATTTTTGTTGCCAGAACAAATTGACAATTTATTTGAGTTTACCTGAAATATTTTGGATTTTAAATACCATGCTTTTTTCTGCGTGAAATATCACATCCCGTCTGAACGACCAAAAGTGCACAGGAAGGGTGAGTCTAAACTCGAATGAGATCCCGTCGAGGTGCAACAAGTTCTGCAGATCCCTACCCATACATACATTTATTTGTTCAACATCATTAAGACAAGACATTAATCAACAATAGTACCTACGCCACAATACTCGGTTTGTGGCTGCCGCTCTCCATCCTCGGTCGCGCCCGATGCTCGCCAAGTCACGCTCCACCTGGTCCGCCCATCGTGCTCTCTGCGCTCCACGCCTTCTTGTGCCAACCGGATCAGTTGCAAACACCAGCTTTGCAGGGTTGTTGTCCGGCATTCTTACAACATGCCCTGCCCACCGTATCCTTTCGGCTTTGGGCACCTTCTGAATGCTGGGTTCGCCGTAAAGTACAGCGAGCTCGTGGTTCATCCTTCTCCGCCACATACCGTTCTCCTGCACACCGCCGAAGATCGACCTTAGCACGCGTCGCTCGAAAACTCCGAGTGCTTGTAGGTCCTCCTCGAGCATGGTCCATGTCTCGTGCCCGTAGAGGATCACCGGTCTTATTAGCGTTTTGTACATGGTGCATTTGGTGCGAGGGTGAATCTTTTTAGACCGCAGCTTCTTCTGGAGCCCGTATAGTAGGCCCGATTTCCGCTGATGATGCGCCTCCGAATTTCACGGCTCACGTTGTTGTCAGCCGTCAGTAAGGATCCGAGGTAGACGAATTCCTCCACCACCTCGAAGTTATCCCCGTCTATCGTAACATTACTACCCAGACCGATGCGGTCGTGTTCGGTTCCGCCTAGCAGCATGTACTTTGTTGTTGAGGCATTCACCACCAGTCCGACCTTTGCTGCTTCGCGTTTCAGGCGGGTGTACAGCTCTGCCAGCTTGTCGGCTGTTCGAGTCCGTATGAAGTTGATCATCAATATTAACTTCTTTTCTCGATCAGCCTAGATAGCTGTGTAGTGTCGGTAGCGATTGTCTCAATTGGCTAAGAATAACACTACGGACCGCCTGTTCCGGTGGTAAGAATCCACCAACAGGTGACCCCTAATTCATGGTGTGATGCGGCTTTATGCTTACCGTGCCTAGGAATGAATGGCTAGGGGGGTCTAATAAAAACCTAACCGCTAACGGAGCCTGTGGAGCACCAGGGCGCCCTCCACAGTATGTAGCCCTTACTGCGCTAACCGGAGCAATGGTGCAGTGGACCTTGTGTTTCTCCGAGACAATCAGCTGCCCTTCTTTAGTCTCACTTGAGGCTAAATAAGGGCGGGATTATGAAGATGTTGTTAATTAGTTTAAATTTTCACCTATATGGTTTCGCATTATGCGATTTACACAGTGTATTCTGTGTATCCTCGCCTTTGGCGTTTTCCAATCGATACCGATTTGGTTTTATTGTTGCTGTTCTTTGTTGTGCTGCTGTTGCGAAGAGTTTAATCTTACCTAGTTTGGGTAGTGGCTACGGTTAGGATAGCTCAGATCAATCTTCAGCATAAAAGAACAGCAACGATCAATCTTTGCAGACTTATGCAAAATGGTACAGCCCAAGTGGCCTTGGTACAAGAACCTTACTTTCGTAAGGGAAATTTCTATCTAGGAAACCTTGTGAACCCGGTGTTTGCCACTTTCAGTAAACATGAAATGGCAAACTCGCGTGTCATGCCTCGAGCCTGTGTGCTTGTCAACAACGCAATAGTTGCTACACTCATCTCTGAACTAACCACCAGAGATGTATGTGCTATCACAATTGATGTATCTGTTGGAAACCTCAACAGGAAATACGTCTATTGTTCTGTGTATTTACCACATGATGAACCATCCCCTACGGATGCTTTCAAACAAGTCATCGCATACTGCACTTCAAAAGGCCTTCCGCTAATTGTTGGCAGTGATGCTAATGCTCACCATATCATCTGGGGCAGCTCAGACATTAACTTGAGAGGCTCCAGTTTGATGGAGTACTTAAGTAGTACAGATCTTGCATTACTTAACATAGGCAACCGCCCAACCTTCATGGTATCTGCTAGAGAGGAAGTGTTAGATATAACGCTTTGCTCTAGCAGAATTAGTCACGAGCTGACCAATTGGCATGTGTCAGATGAAGAATCTTTATCTGACCATCGCTACATCTTTTTTGAACATTTAAATGTTACTTCGCAAACATTGCGTTTCAGGAATCCTCGGTCAACAAACTGGGATCTTTATACTGATTTGGTTGCAGCCAAATTTCATGGATATTCACCATCCATTGACACTCCAAGTGATTTAGATGATGCCGTTGATACTACAACGACCTTCATCATGGAAGCTTTTGAAGAAGCATGCCCTCTACGGTCTGTGAAGATCACAAGAGGAACCCCTTGGTGGAACTCTGATCTGGCGAAACTCAGGAAACAATGTAGAAAGAGTTGGAACAGACGACGTTCGGCTGGTTCGGAGGCTTTCAGGTCGGCTCGCAAGGCCTACAGGAAAGCTCTCCGGTCTGCTGAACGATCCGGCTGGAAAAACCTTTGTACAAATGTTTCCAGCTTGAGTGAAGTCAGTCGGTTAAACAAAATCCTTGCGAAATCTAAGGATTTCCGGGTGAACGAACTTCGTTTGCCAAATGGCGATCTGACTTCCTCTGATGAGGAAGTTCTGGAATGCTTATTCAGCACACACTTCCCTGGATGTGTGGATATTACATCTTCGGATGATCCTGATGTCTTTTCTTGTAGTTATGATTCTTTAGCTTCGGCTCGGAGTATTGTAACTATAGAATCGATTGAGTGGGCTCTTAATAGCTTTGCTCCTTTCAAATCTCCTGGAGCAGATGGGATTTATCCTATTTTGCTTCAGAAGGGATTTGATTATTTCAAACATGTTTTGAAAAAACTACTTGTTTGCAGTTTTGCTACAGGGTATATTCCCAAATCCTGGAGGGATATTACTGTAAAGTTTATTCCGAAAGTGGGTCGTGCGTCGTATGAAGAAGCAAAGAGTTTCAGACCTATCAGTTTGACCTCTTTTCTTCTGAAATGCTTAGAACGCATTGTGGATCATCATATCCGTGATGTTCATCTGGCCAACGTGCCTCTTCATGTGAACCAACATGCCTACCAATCTGGTAAGTCCACTGTGACTCTTTTACACAAAGTTGTTTACGATATCGAGAAAGCATTCGCTCAAAAGCAATCTTGTTTGGGTGTTTTCTTAGATATCGAGGGTGCCTTTGACAACGTGCCTTTCGATGCCATATTGGAAGCCGCACGGAGTCACGGTATATCTCCAATGATTTCCAATTGGATTCACCAAATGCTCAAAAACCGATATCTCTTCTCGACATTGCGTCTAGCAGGGATTAGTAAATTGAGTGTTTGTGGATGCCCCCAAGGGGGAGTCTTATCACCGCTTTTGTGGAATCTCGTAGCAGATACGCTATTGAGGCAACTCAATTATAGCGGTTTTCCTACTTATGGTTTTGCCGACGACTACCTAACATTGTTAGTTGGTATGTGCATCAGCACCCTTTTCGACCTGATGCAAAACGCCCTTCAGGTAGTTGAGGGTTGGTGTCGCCAATATGGCCTTTCGGTTAATCCGAGTAAAACATCTATTGTTCTTTTCACGGAAAGGCGAAACCGTAATGGCGTTCGACCTTTGCGTCTCTTTGATTCTGAAATCGATGTGACTGAACAGGTAAAGTACGTTGGAGTCATTCTTGATTCCAAGCTTTCCTGGACACCTCACATTGAGTTCAGAATCAAGAAAGCTTGTATGGCCTTCGGGCAATGCCGGCGTACTTTTGGTACAACTTGGGGTCTAAAACCCAAGTATATCAAATGGATTTACACAACTGTGGTTCGGCCAATATTGGCTTATGGATGTCCTGTGTGGTGGCAAAAGGGTGAAGTGAGAACGGTCCAATCAAAATTAGGCCATCTCCAAAGGATGTGCTTAATGGCGATGTCTGGAGCGTTCTCTTCAACTCCTACGGCAGCGCTAGAAGTTCTCTTTGACGTTGCCCCACTACACATTCATCTCAAACAAGAAGCCCTTTCTTGCACTTACCGGTTACGGGTACTCGGTCTACTAGAGGAAACTCCTGTGAACCGCAGTTCAACACACACCTCGTTGTTTCCACTTTTGGTGAATTGGGACAAAATTGTCCTTGCTCCAAGTGATCTTACAATTGCTTGTAATTTTCCATATAGGACATTTTCCACGAAATTCCCTTCCCGGGAAGAGTGGACATCTGGTTATCTGGAAAGAAGTATTTCAGACGGCATCGTATGTTACACTGATGGCTCCCTTCTCGAAGGTCGAGCAGGTGCTGGTGTTTATTCTCGTGAGCTAAGGCTGTATCAGTCTTATTCACTTGGTAG
Source organism: Aedes albopictus (assembly GCF_035046485.1). Lineage (NCBI taxonomy): Eukaryota > Metazoa > Arthropoda > Insecta > Diptera > Culicidae > Aedes > Aedes albopictus. Next base: position 274,885,931 of record NC_085136.1, read on the forward strand.
ACACTGTACCGTTTTTCAGGCCGAAATCTTTGCTCTTATGTGCGGAGTGCAATCAGCACTTCAGCAGCACGTAATGGGCAAAGTAATATACTTCTGTTCAGATAGCCAGGCTGCTATTAAAGCACTTGCTTCGGCCAACTCCAGGTCGAAGATAGTTATCGCTTGTCGAACTCAAATCGAGGAGCTGAATTCAGCAAACGCTGTTCACCTTCTATGGGTACCTGGTCATTCTTCCATCGCTGGAAATGAATTGGCTGATGAGTTAGCTCGCTCTGGAGCATCACATGACTTCATTGGCCCTGAGCCAGCTATTCCGATATCGAAGTGTTGGATTAAGCTTCAGATTCACACCTGGGCTGTCACTCAACACAGACAATATTGGAATAGTTTGGAGTCATGTCGTCAAACCAAATTGTATAGTGCTGAGCCATCTCTACGGGTGGCGAAGTATCTAACTAATCTGTCTAAGCAGAATTGCAGCATGCTGGTCAAAGCATTGACTGGCCACTGCCGACTCAGCTATCACATGGCGAATATTCAGCAAGCTGATTCATTTGCCTGTGATAGCTGTGAATCCGATTATGGAACTTCGTATCATTTGATATGTAACTGTCCAGTTTTCGCGCAACTGCGTTTCCGAGTATTCGGTAAACACTTATTAAGTGAAACTGACTTCAGAAACCTGAATCTTCAGGATATTCTGTTGTTCTTAACCCGCTGTGGTAAAGAGCTATAGGCTCTCTTTCGCTTTATGCGTTATTACAGTGCCCTTTTCAGGGCGCTGTTTGAACCCATTGTGGTACGCTTGTGCGTTAGTACCCTCTTCCAGGGTATTTTTCCTATTTCCCTACCTGTCCCTATCCCCATCCAAATCCTTTTTCCTTCCTTTTCCCTCAGGTAGATGATGAAATAGGCTGTTATTTTGGCGATGGCACAAATGTCCCAAATGGAGGATAACGTGCCTCTGGAGCCGGCCTTCTGATACCTGATACCTGATACCGTTCCAAATGTTCTAGGAAGTTACCATGAAGCTGACTCTAACTTGCAAAGAATTCTGGGAAGCCGTGGAAAGAGCGGCAAATCAAGTAATGTACAATAAGGTCACCATATGCGTAAGCCTGAAATCAACTACCTACAGCCTGGTCATGGAGGGACAGATACCAAAGAAGCACGGGACAAACAGCTTAACGATTGCAAGAAACAAAAACATCAGCAGAAGAAATCCAGGTGTATAAAATTGCATAAATGTATTTGCGACGGTAGAAGGTGACGGGTGCTCCTTCGACAAGGGAGTCATGAAGTGTCGGTAGTTTCGAGAAGCATCAGCAAATATCACATCCCGTCTGAACGACCAAAAGTGCACAGGAAGGGTGAGTCTAAACTCGAATGGGATCCCGTCGACGTGCAACAAGTTCTGCAGATCCCTACCCATACATACATTTATTTGTTCAACATCATTAAGACAAGACATAATCAACAATAGTACGCCACAGTACTCGGTTTGTGGCTGCCGCTCTCCTTCCTCGGTCGCGCCCAATGCTCGCCAAGTCACGCTCCACCTGGTCAGCCCATCGTGCTCTCTGCGCTCCACGCCTTCTTGTGCCAACCGGATCAGTTGCAAACACCAGCTTTGCAGGATTGTTGTCCGGCATTCTTGCAACATGCCCTGCCCACCGTATCCTTCCGGCTTTGGCCACCTTCTGGATGCTGGGTTCGCCATAAAGTGCAGCGAGCTCGTGGTTCATCCTTCTCCGCCACACACCGTTCTCCTGCACACCGCCGAAGATCGTCCTTAGCACGCGTCGCTCGAAAACTCCGAGTGCTTGCAGGTCCTCCTCGAGCATGGTCCATGTCTCGTGCCCGTAGAGGATCACCGGTCTTATTAGCGTTTTGTACATACGCGGTCGATACTGTCGTATGCCGCTTTCAAGTCGATGAACAGGTGATGCGTTGGGACCTGGTATTCACGGCATTTCTGGGGGATTTGCCGTACGGTAAAGATCTGGTCCGTTGTCGACCGGCCGTCGATGAAGCCGGCTTGATAACTTCCCACGAACTCATTCGTTTTAGGTGACAGACGACGGAAGATGATCTGGGATAGCACTTTGTAGGCAGCATTCAAAATAGTGATCGCCCTGAAGTTCTCACATTCCAAATGGTCGCCTTTCTTGTGAATGGGGCAGATTACCCCTTCCTTCCACTCCTCCGGTAGCTGTTCGGTTTCCCAGATCCTGACTATCAGCCGATGCAGACAGGTGGCCAACTTTTCTGGGCCCATCTTGATGAGTTCAGCTGCGATACCATCCTTACCAGCTGCTTTGTTGGTTTTGAGCTGGTGAATGGCATCCATAACTTCCCTCAGCGTGGGAGTTGGTTCATTTCCGTCCTCCGCTGCACTGGCGTCGTCGTTTCTTCCGTTGCCGTGGGCTCCCGTGCCTACGTTCTCCACGCCGAAGTGCTGCTTCCACCTTTCGATCACCTCACGTCCGTCCGTCAAGAGGCCTCCGTCTTTATCCCTGCATATTTCGGCTCACGGCACGAAGTCGTTGCGGGATGCGTTGAGCTTCTGATAGAACTTCCGTGTTTCTTGGGAACGGCACAGCAGTTCCATTTCTTCACACTCCGCTTCTTCCAGGCGGCGCTTTTTCTCCCGAAAGAGGCGGGTCTGCTGTTTCCGCTTCTGTTTGTAACGTTTCACGTTCCGTCGAGTCCCGTGCTGCAGTATTACCGCCCTCGCTGCGTTCTTCTCCTCCAAAACCGTTCTGCATTCTTCGTCGAACCATTCGTTCCGTCGATTCCGTTCCACGTACCCGATGGTGCTCTCTGCTGCGTCGTTGATGGCTGCTTTCACTGTACTCCAGCAGTCCTCTAGAGGGGCCTCATCGAGCTCGCCCTCATCTGTCAACGCGGCTTCGAGATTTTGCGCGTATGCTGAGGCGACATCCGGTTGTTTCAGTCGCTCTAGGTTGTACCATGGCGGTCGCCGGTACTGTACGTTGTTGATGACGGAGAGTTTTGGGTGCAATTTGACCATCACCAGATAGTGGTCGGAGTCGATGTTGGAGCCACGATAGGTCCTGACGTCGATAATGTCGGAGAAGTGCCGTCCGTCAATCAGAACGTGGTCGATTTGAGATTCCGTCTGCAGTGGTGATCTCCAGGTCTAACGATAAGGGAGGCTGTGTTGGAAAAAGGTGCTACGTATGGCCATATTTTTGGAGGCGGCGAAATCAATGATTCGTAGGCCGTTTTCGTTCGTCTGCTGGTGGGCGCTGAACTTTCCAATCGTCGGTCTAAATTCTTCCTCCTGGCCTACCTAAGCGTTTAGATCTCCTATGATGATCTTGATGTCGTGGCTTGGGCAGCGATCGTACTCGCGTTCGAGCTGCGCGTAAAATGCGTCTTTGTCATCATCAGCACTTCCGGAGTGTGGGCTGTGCACGTTTATTATGCTGAAGTTGAAGTATCGGCCTTTGATCCTCAACCTGCACATTCTTTCGTCGATCGGCCACCAACCGATCACGCGCCTCTGCATATCACCCATCACGATGAAAGCTGTTCCCAGCTCGCGTGTGTTGCCGCAGCTCTGGTAGATGGTATGATTACCTCTAAACGTTCGCACCATGGATCCTGTCCAACACACCTCCTGCAGCGCTACGATGCCGAACCCGCGGTCCTTCAGTAGATCGGCGAGTATGCGGGTGCTCCAAATGAAGTTGAGAGATCGGCAGTTCCACGTCCCGAGTTTCCAATCGCAAGTCTGTTTAGTTCGCTGGGATCGTTGCCGTTGGTCTCGGTTCGTATTATTCGTTTGCTGATTTTCCGTTACAATGTTTTTTTACGGCTGGCTCGTAGGGCCTGACACCAACCCCCTACTTTCCGGAGGACCATAGTGCACAGTTGAGTTAAGAGTCCTTCCCAGGCACTCGGACGTAGATCAGCCGCCCCTAACATGGGGATCAGCAGACGCTGTTGTGAGCCGTTCCTCCTGGAGAACAGACGCTCAGGTTTGCCGAAGCAAACCTCCCCTTCCCTGTCAGCCAACGACCAAAGTTCCCACCGGGGTTGGTTACCCGATCTTCCCTAAGGTTGCTCATAGTTTCCGGCCGGTACCGCGTGGAGGTAGGGATAGGAGTTGCTGGGCAGAGGCTAGTGGATCACAATGGGATCTGAATTGCGCAGCATACCCAGCCTTTACTACATAGGGTGACGAAGGGTATTATCGGCAGGTTTGTTCTCTTCGTCATGGGGGGTTTTTGTGGGCCGAATGGTGTGAAATTTGGGCAGCTTGGTTGGGAAGGATTTGATGCCAACTCTGAGTCCAACAGGTTTCGAAAAAAAACCCATGACGAAGAGAACAAAACTGCCGAAAATAAGTAAGTTCCCCTATGCCTTGGCGTATCTAGGAGTTTTTCCTAGGGGGTGCCTAGGGGGTGCCAGTTTCAGTGGCTTCCAGGTTGTTGTTGTTTTTTTTTGTTAAAGGAAATACTAATCCACCCTCAATTTCTCAGGCCAGTAGTGCCGAACTCGCCTCGGGCGAAAAGCCACTTTAATAAAGAAAAAGAAAATTTCTCAGTCGCGGGAAAAATGAGCCCACAAATTTAAACGCACTATATTTTAGAGAATAGCTTTTTGGGAAATTCGATCCGTTGTACTGATTTAACACTTTACTTGCCATGGAGCCATGGAGGTATGAAAACTTGATAAATTGATTGCGTATAATACATGGAATTTGTATTTTCACTTTGAACTTAACAATCATCGCGACAACCCCTTTGTTGTGTGGATTAAACACAATACATTTTCAAGGGCAATTATTAGAAGTGTAAATTTCGGAAACTATAAAATATACACAAATTTGCGTGTAACTTGTATTCATCATGACATCCTCGTTTTTTTATTGCATGATAAACAACCCTTATAAAAATAGTTTTAAAGAACAATTGTTAAAGTTATAAATACTTAAAATTGCAAAATCAGGATACATACCTATTTGCATTTTTGGTTTGACCACACCATTAATGGTCTGTATTCCTCAACGGAAATTTTTCCATAAATCGCTTCTATAATTTTATTGAAAATTCTTCAAACACTTTCTTCTAGATTTCTTCAGTAATTATGTACAGTAGATGATTTCGGAATACCTTCGGCAATTTCGATAATACTTGCATTGAAAATTTATTTGGGAATTTCATCAGCAATTCCTTTGGAAATTTTGGAAGCTCGATTATCACTTTGGGAACTTGTTCGGTAATTCCTTTGGAAATTGATTTCGGAAATCAAATTTCCTTCGGGGATTTATTTGAAAAACAAAAAATGTTTTTTTTAATTCTGTCACGGTGATTCTACGAAATTTGCTTTTGGAGTTCATTATAAATTTTCTTCAGAAATTCCTTCGATGTCTTCGGAAAATTCTTTGAGAATTTTTTCGAAAGTTTTTTTTTGTAAATGTTTGTGGAAATTTTAGTAGAATATATGTCGGCAATTTATTTTGAGATTGGATTTGGTCAATTTCTTTAGAAGGGCTTAATATTTTCTTCAGGAATTCCTCTGGTAATTCTTGTATGAATTCTTTTGGAAAATACTTTGAAAGTTTTAAGGTAATTTTGATGTTTTTTCAATTTCTTTGGGAATTTGTCAAGAAGTTTTTCGTGAGTTTCATAGGATTTTCTTTGAGCAAGCCCTGTTGAGAATTTGTGAATTTCCAATTCAGCAGTTCCCGGAAGCAATAAATATAAATACAATTAAATCATTAGGAATTAAAAAAATAATCATGGTAAAGTGAAATTGCCTGAGAAGTTTGCAAAATAACTGAAAAAGAAATTGCTGGAATAATTTCAGAGGAATAGCCATAGCAATTATAAGAAAATATCCAAAGAATTTGCTGATTAAATGCCATTGAAACTATCTAAGAAATTTAAAAACAACTATGCCGAAGCAATCCCTAAAGAATTAGCCACACTACGGTCTACCGAATACGGAGTCGTGGGTTCGAATTCCACCAAAACTCGTTTTTTTTCGAAAATTCATCTCTCAATTTGTCAATCAGCAAGATTCTGTGCCTTCTAATTAATTACAAGTTTTTTTTTTCGTACAATCCTATAGGATTTCACTACAGATTTCCCTAGTAATACCTTCTAAGATTTCTCTGGAAATTTCAACTAATCTCGAAATTCGTTTAGGGATGCCTCTAGAGATTTGTATCAGGATTACTTCAGCTAAAATTCCTTGAAGAAGGCCAAGAGGAATTCCAGGATTTCTAGATTAATCCATGAAAAAAGCTTTAGAGATATTCCTGGATGAGTCTTTGAAGAAATGCCTGGAAGAATCAAAGGAATTTCTGAAAGTATCCTAGAAAAACTGCCTAGAAATCCTTAGAGGGATTCCTAAAGGTATCATAGTAAGAATTTCTGGAGGAGACCTAAGAGGCATTCCTGAAACATTAGAAGCAGCAAGAATCGCTTATGTAATCCCAGGAGGAGTTCTCGGATGAAAGTCAAGCGGGATCCTTGGAAAAATCAAATAAAAAGTATTTGGAGAAATCCCTGGAAAAAAATAGTATTTCCAGAAGAAAACATCGAAGGTACTTCTGCAAGGCTCCTAGAAAGATTGCCTTGAATAATCCTAGCAAGTTTATTGGAGAATCTCTGGAGAAATTCTTAGAAGAATTCCGGGAGGTATAACAGTAAGAATTTCTGGAGGAGTGCGAGGAGGAATTGCTGGAAGAACCACAGTAAGAATACTTTGAGAAATCCAGCTGAAATTTCTGGAGGAAGGCCAAGAGGAGTTCCTCGAGGAATCCCATGAGAAATTTTCTGAGAGAGTCCTTGGATAAAATATATCGGATAAAAATTCCTAGAGGAATCACCGGAGAGCTTCTGAAGAAATCATAGGAAAAGTCTCGAGAGTTATTCTAAGAAGGATTCTGCGGTGTATCATTGTAGGAATCATAGGAGGAATTGCTGGAGGAAACTATACAAGAATTTATAGAGAACCCCATCAGGAATGCCTGGGGGAATCCAAAGGACAAATTCATGGAATACCTAGAGAATTCCCTGCAAGGACCGGTAGAGGTATTCTGGAAGAAACAAAGGGGAAGGCCCTGAAGGAATCGCAGGAGGATTTTCTGAAGAAAACCCAGGACGATTTCCCGGACGAATTGCAGCCCTAATGCCAGGATAAATTCGTGTAGGAATCACTAGAAGAATTTCTAGACGTATCATAGTAAAAGTTTTTGAAGGAATTGCTAGATGAACCGCAGGAGGAGTTGTATGAGGTATTCTTGGTGGAGGGCCAAATGGATTCCGCAGGAATTCCATGAGGAATTTGTGGAGGAATCTTTGGATAAAATCTATGGAGGAATTCCTGGATGAGTCCTTGGAGAAATCCCTGGTAGAACAACAAAAGAGATTTCTGCAAGAATCCCAGGAAGATTGTCTGGAAAGATCCCTGCAAATATACAGGAGTAAGCTCTAAAACAAACCGTAGCATAATTTCTGAAGTACCACAGTTAGAATTTCTGGAGGAAGAATAGCTGAAAGAACCGCAGGAATTGCTTGAGGAATCCCAGCAGAAATATCTGAAGGAATTCCTAGAATTCAGGGAGGTTTCATAGAAGTAATTTCTGGAGGAATCCTAGAATCAGGAATGCCGGGGGTATCCTAAGCGAAGTTCCTCTAATATATGCCTAGAGGAATACATACAGTACTCTTTGAAAGAATCGGTAGAAGTATACTGAAGGAATCCCTGATGGAATCGCAGGGGGAATTTGTGGAGAAATCTCAGTAAGATACCCCGAAAGTGTATGCAGTATGCCAGGAGTCCTAATTACTCTGAATATAATTCTGAAGGAGTCCTAATGGGCATTGCTTGAAGATTTCCAGCTGGAATTTATGAAGGAAGGGCAATAAAAGTTCTTGGATATATCCCCTGTGGCAACTCTGAAAGTACCTTTGGAGGAAGTCCTGGTTAAATCCTTAAATAAATCTCTGAAATAATCACCGAAGGGATTCAAAAAAAAAAATCAGGTAGATTTTCCGGAAGAATTGCCGGAAGATCTTCCCTAGTAGAATTCCTGAAGGTACCACAGTGAGAGTTTTTGGAAGAGTTCTAAAACATTCGCAGCAGGAATTGCTTGAGGAATTCTAGCCACAATTTCCGGAAGAAGGCCAATGAAAGCTGTAGAAACTTCATGAGAAATTTCTGGAAGAATCTCTGAATTAAATATGAATAAAATAAAAGGAATCGCCTGAGGAACTTCTGAAAGAATCCCAGGAAGATTGTCTAGAATAATCCCACCAGGAATTCCTCAAGGAATCCCAAGAAAAAATTTCAGAGGAATTCCTAGAATAATTCCGAGAAGTATCACAGTAAGAATTTCGAAAGAAATCCTAGGAGAAATTGCTGGATCAATCTCTGCAGAAATTTCTAGTATGTACAACCCCATCATGACGAACTGCCTGGAAAATCCTAGGGGAAGTTTATTGAAGAAATATCGGGAAGAATCCATAAAGGAAGCCTAGAGATATCACTGTATGAATAGATAGAGGTATTTATGGAGGAATTCATGGAGAAGTCTGTTTTGATTTTTCTTACCGATATTCAAAACGCCAAAACGTACAACAGGTATAGGGGTAATACCTGGGGTAATAATCTGGGGTAATACGCACTGTCGAGGCAAAACGCACCCCCTTTGTTTTTCAGGGATTATCGGTTTTAGAGCTTTGAAACCTTATCAGTCTAATAGAACGTCTTAATAAATGAGCATCTGGAAAATTTTACATATCTGCGTTACGTAATTAGTGAGAAAAATGAATAAAATTGAAAAGCACGATTCTGATGTAATTTTCCCGATCGTTTGTCGAATGATTTGATGGTGAAAACCGACCAAACATCTAATGCTGTTATGTTTATTCAGTTCATTAAGGGCAATGCTAAGCATAGGAAAAATAACTTAAACAGTAATCTACGTAAATTATATGTCTTAAACAATTTTATTTTTTGCTATTGATTGGGGCAATATGCACTCCATTGGTTGGGGCATAACGCACCTATAGAAAACAAGCTGTAATAATATCTTTGAGTGCTCTGCAAGTAATCGCAAACAAAATTGGTTTGTCTTAAAACCTTGTAAAACATGCATTTTGTCTAAGAAGTAAAAAGATTTCTAAACTCGACGGTGCATCTTGCCTCAATGTTGTGGTGCGTCTTGCCCCTTTGTTTGAATGCATCCTACCCCATTGTTGTAGTGCATTTTACCCCGAGCAAGGGTGCATACTGCCCCGCATAAACATACGAAGCCGTAATGGGTGCCAGGCACCCCTGCAACCCCCCCCCCCCTAGCTACGCCAATGCCCCTATGTTATCATCTGGTTATCATCAACTGGAAAATATGATAACAAAATGATATCACCGATAACACAGTTTATTATCAAAGTGATATCTCTTTGTTATCCGCCTTTGCTGTGTAGTGTATGCATTTGTTTTCAAAGGTTGAACAGCAACTGCTAACACTGACCTGTCATCTCCAGAGAAGAGCTGTCAAAGCCCTGAAAAATTATCCGATTCAAGACGTCAAATGAAAAGATCATGTGAACGGTTGTTCTCGTCCTCTCCAACCAAATCGTGAAGTTCTCGGAAAGTAAGAACCCAAAGGAACTGACACAGCCTAGCAATCGAGCTCAAGTTAGAATCGCCAAGAATGACAACAATGTGCCTATAGGTTCCATTTGTGACACCACTCAGTTAAAATGACTTAACTTGTGTCTCAATCATGCTTGTATCATTGATTCGTTCCACAGGAATTGGGTTTTTAAATTAAGAAAAATGTATCAATTTTTTTTTTTTTTGATAACACCGCTAGCCATCATGGTTTCTCATAGCGGAAATCATGATGGTTACAGGCAGGTTACAGGTCGCAAGCCCTGGTAAAGTGTGGAACGTTTTTATGGCTGTGATCCCTGACCATCATGTAATCAAAATCCCAGGGATACTCAAGTGACCATACTGTTGGGTTGTGGGGGTGCATATATTGACAAGCATTGCTATGGATCGTTAGGGCTGAGTAGGAGCGGGGAATGGATCTACGATTGCTTAATTGCGATTATACCTACTTACTGGTATACTGCCGGTGGAAGCATAATTGTCCCATGTGCATTTTTGGCAATATTGAGATTTTGCAGCCCATGACCATGTATCGTGGGGTACTATCATATGGGGAAATAAAAATAGGTAGTTTGTTCCGAAAAATGTTGAAAAAATGCATGGCCGATTTGTAACATTCTTAAAAGTGGACGCATAAGCGTCACGTTCCATTGGAAACCCTATGGAACTATAAAATCGCTCTAAAACTAAAAATAGTGCTCAAATTAAAGATTGGTTGATGTTAGAATACGATTCAGCACTTATACTTCATAGTTGAGACAATTTACTTTTTTCGAACTTTGGACGCGATTTTCTCGATTGTCTGTTTTTGCACATGGGACATTTATGCGTCCACCGGCAGTAATAGTCGTGATTCAGCAGTGGTGGTGCCGCTTTTCGCTTGTGTTCGGCCTAGGTGGTTTGTTTAGGCGGTGCGGGTAGGTCTGTATGTACTTCGTACGTGCAGTGCGTACGGCTCCTACGGCTCAGCATTGTGGTTACTTGGGTAGTGTAGGATAATTGGGTTTGGGACTGAGGGGGTCGTCATTGATTCTGCCGACACCATTGCGTGCTCATTGTTGACGGTTGTGTTGGTGACGATTTCTTCAGCTTTAGAATCTCATTTATTCCACGCACAAACTTCGGGAGGAGGGACTGCTTTGTAATGCAAGAGAGGGATTCAAACTCTGCGTTACGGGTTGGGTGAGGTCATTCAGATAGAAGCAACCCAGGTGACCATGCGGCTCGGGTCGTGATGGATGCATGAGTGCAGTGTGTGTGGGGTGCGCTACCCTGTGGGTGCAGTTGAGTCCGGGTTGGAGTGGAAAGAGACCCTTCTCTACCCTAGATCGGTTTCGGTTGTACGGACGGGGTAGTGTTTGGCTTATTTGTGACGTGTTGTGTGGGATTTGCGGCCCGAGCTGCGCGGTTACTTAGGAAGTATTGTGCTCTGCAATCTAGATTTTGGTTTTAAGATGAAGCTATGGCTGGGCTGTGCCTCGGATTTTTTGGGCGCAGGTCGGGAGATGGCTGATGGCGGTTTGTGCTGGAGGGTTTGCTCGATTGGTTAATCACTGGTGGTGGCCAGTTGATTGACTTGTCGGCGCTGCCTGTCATTTGGTTCTTGGGGTTTGTGCTCTCGAGATTCGGGGCGTTGCTTCGTTGTATCTTCGCTTTGATACTAGTATTCCTTGTTTGATTTAACTGACTGTTATGTACAGGCGCTTAACTCATTCTATTTCATAGATTGCCAGATGTAAGGGTAATGGTTCAATAGGGTGTTAGCAATCAGAGTGGATTAGAACGAGTTGGCGCCTACAATACACCAACACTAACACACATACACCAATACTTACACGCACACATGCACCTACAACTAGCTGTAAAAGACCAGTGGGCGGGACAATGGTGCCTATCCAACAGTTGTAGGTGGGGTGTTTGACTTAGCTACATGACTTGGTCCGGCAAGCCCATAAACATCAATTGGTAGACGTATTGCCTAGTGAAAAGACAACGCAGATGGGAGAAAGCCAGGGGATGCGTTGATAATAGCGGAATAGCAGAATAGCAGAAAAATGTATCAATTTTTTGATTTTATACGAAAGAGCACCTTTTTCTGAGCCACTATGATTTTTTTTCAGATTTTTTGAACTTTATTTTGGTACCTAAAATCAATTTCAAAGAGATTTTTTGAAATCACTTTTTGACAGCTGGGCAACTGCTTGACAGCTCCACCCAGTACAAAATGCGACGAGGGGTGTTTCGACAAATCGCTCCCATACAAACTTCAAATTGATTTTTAAATAGGTTCCCGGGCACTAAAATTCATGAAAATTTGGATTTCGGCTCAGTTTCGCATGCAGATTCAGAATAAGGAATTATCTCAACACCGCTAAAGAAGCCAATTGTTGGCAAACAACGTACCATATTTGACTGGGCCATCACTAGGTTACAGCTGGTTACAGTAGTGAATAAATGTCAAAAAGAGGCAAAAAACGATGCCAGCGCCGACAGTAGACAATCGGTCAACTATCTAAAACTATTGATCGATTTATCGTCAATTGTTAGTCGATGGGAAGAGGGTGACGTCTGTTTCTCTGCGACGAATCGTCGAATTATTAAATCATGTCATTAAAAAAATGAGTGTCATAATGTTTGGTATGTACATATAATTATTTTGTAGGTACGTATACTCAGAATAACTTCAAGCAGCCATAATATGGTAACATCTTGATTAAAGAGTAGTCGCAACTCGTACACAACCCTTCCAATATTTTTGTGTAAGAAGTATGACCAAATTCAATAGAATTAAAAAATGAACAATAAATATTTTAAAACCATTGTGTTGCAACTACAAGTTGAGAAACACCGAACTCCTGGTGGCACAAACAGAATATAAACAAAATAAAAACCAGAACCCATCACAGGCAGACATCACCAGAGAGGAAAGCAAGCAGTAGCTGAAGCAAGGAGCAGCAGCAGTTTGTAAGAGAAGAATGAAAAAGGAAACAACAAATATACGATAGCAAGATAGCTAACTCGATGGCTATGTGTTGTACACTCTAATACATGTGTATCATGAAACGCAAGAAACACAAGATCCGATGACGACGTCGAAGCCTACTATTCTCCATTTTGATAAACATCTGGAAAGGAATTTACGTAGGAATCAAACGACAGAGCCTACTTTGAATGAGGGCACTGGAAAAGGATACTTTATGAGGTTTATGATTATATTTACTGGAAATTTACCCTAAAATCATAATATGATTTAAATTGAGGTTCCCGATTTATGACAATGCAAGAAAATTATCATGGAAGAAATGAATATGCCTTTATTCCATCAACCCCCATCCGTGTTTACAATTTGCGACGCAAATGCCAGAGCCATCTCTCAGCACCTGCCCTGATGGTGATGGGAGTCTGAGCTCGCTCTCCCCTAAAAAGTAATTCATCCTTGAAAAATCATGGCAAATCGCTTCGCCAATTTTTTGTCTTCCCCCGAATCGATCTGCAAGAAATTGACCCCTCAACCCACCTACCTTTAACGTCGGGTGCTCCATGGCTTTTATTTCAGCCATTTGAAAAAGTGCAGCAGCAAATCCTCCCTCGGTCCGTGCCGTTTTTGCTGTGTCGAGTGTCGTCGTCCCCCGAAATCGAAAGAGCAAAATTATTTTGCCTGCCCTCAAAACTCGACCTCGAAACAGCTGCTTCTGGTTTCACGATTTACTTCACTATCAGTGTAACTCACTTCCAGGGCGTTCGCCACTAAACCAACGCAATGTCCACTACACCCGTACACGGATCTTCCCCGATGCACTTTCAACTTCCAAAAATCTCTATCCTCCAAACTTCCACTGTGCGAAAAACGCAAAAAGATTTTTATCACCGTCGTCGCCCGTCCGTGTGTAACTTCGAGGACTTCGAGAACGATTGTGTCCGTCCGTCCGTGTCTCGTCGTCTTTCTCTGTTGGTTGCTGGCCTGGCCTGGCTGCTGGCTGATGAGATGGCTGAAGGCTGGCGATGGATGATTGCCACAACAACAAAACGTTTCGCTCTCTTTCGTACTGCGGTGGAGGGAACGAGATGGCTCGACTTGGACGAGCTTTCGAAAATTTTGACAGCTGACTTTTGTTTACGTTCTGAAAAGGCTTTTCATGAACGAGGGGTTTTGGGATGGGTGGCTCATGCTCATCCTGTGCGGCATGCGTTGACATTGCGTGCCGCACACGGTGCGGCGCGGTTGCGGTGCGGTAGCGTTGCGATCTCGTGTGCATCCTCCGATTTGATTGTGTGTAACTCACACGCTAAGGTCAGTTTACCCATAAATAGGTAATTTATTTACCCATATTAAATTGCAGCTACTCATATTTGGGTAAAATGGCTTTACTCATAATATGAGTGAATTTTACCGATTTTAATCAGTTTATTTTACGCATAAAATAGGTAATGCATATGGAACCCAAATTTTGGGTGCGAAATTTTGGGTTCCATATGTATTACCTATTTTATGCGTAAAATAAACTGATTAAAATCGGTAAAATTCACTCATATTATGAGTAAAGCCATTTTACCCAAATATGAGTAGCTGCAATTACCAAGGGGAATGACATATCCTTTTCTAACCGGAATATCCGCACTTATCCGTTTCTAACCGTCGCTAACCGCGCATAACTTCTGCTCACTTAGCAGCTCGCTTAGCAACGGTTAGCGACGGTAAAAAACGGATAAGTGCGGATATTCCGGTTAGAAAAGGATATGTCATTCCCCTTGGCAATTACCCATTTTTGGATGAAAACTAAATAATTGACAACATTCATGTGGACAATGTCCGACAAACAAGAACGGAGACAAGTCTGAGAACTTGCTATTATTGAAGTTTTGTGATAAGAGGAATCTGTTTTGATAGGTAAGTTAAGGAATTTGGATTATTAATCGGTCGGTTTACACCTGAGACGAGACTCGCGAAGACGGTCTTCTTTTTCTCCACTTTGTTATTTTTTTCTTCTTCCTATCTGTGTTGACATTAGTCCTGTTCAACGACGTAGGTTGAACTTGCTCGGAGTTGCTGCATCCTACTCTAACCCATTTGTCAACAAACGGGAAAGAGCGGGATGGAGCAAGTTCGAGCAAGTTCAACCTACGTCGTTGAACAGGACTATTATGTTTTGGGCTGGTGGTTCAAACACGTACGTGACCGCATCACCTCACATGCAGTGTGACTGAATCCCATTCACGCACAAAATCATGTTGAGGTGAAATTTTGCATCGCCAACAATCGCCAAGCAAAGTAATCATTGGAATATTTTGTTTTCAATTTATTTTTGACAGTACAGGAGAAGAAAATGCTGCTCGGAGTGAATTTTGGCTTCAGAATTTATCTCGGATAGCCAGGGCCGGATCTAAGGGGGGCCGGGGGGGGCCGGGCCCCGGGCCCCCACATTTTAGGGGCCCCCACAAAAACTTTTTTGGTTGCTAACATTAGCATTATTTTTCTCATATTGCTCAAGTATTGTTCGAAAATAAGAAATCACATTTTTGGTCATCTCTCCGAGGGGCCTCCACATCCGCTCGGGCCCCGGGCCCCCACAATCCTTAATCCGGGCCTGCGGATAGCAATACTTTACTCGTTTTAGGTAACGTAATCAAACGGGCTACAACTGACAGCTCAGTTGGGCTGCACTTGACGTTGCTTTTTTTTTCCTCTTCGCGAGTCTCGTCTCAGGTTTACACTAGAGGTGTGCGCCGATTTGAAATCTGTCGGCGGCGGCGTTTTGCACTTTTTTGGCCGGCGGTGGCGGCGTGATCGGCGTGACGCCGAATGAATTTTCGGCGGCGGCGGCGTGAAACGGCGTGGCCATAGTTTTTATTTTTTTGTTAATTCCGTTAATCAATATCAGTGTTTTATTTTTTAGTAACTCATCATGTTGAAGATGCTATGACATGTTTATAGTTAAGGTTTCTTTATTTTTCTATTTTCACATGTTTTTTTGAAAATTTATTGAAATAATTGTTATGGCGAATCATCAATCAGCTGCCCAAAAAATTATCCAGAATGACCTCCTATAGGAATTCCCGGAAGAAATTCTAGAGGAATTTCCGGTGGAATTTATAGAGGAAATTTCAAATAAACTCTTAAAGGAATTCCCTGAGGAACTTGTAGAGGTGTACTCCTGTACTCCAGAGGCACAGACAAACAGACGTCTCACTCTACTCACTTCTCATCGTTACTTTTTTTAACCATTAGTTTAAATATTTTGTAGTTCGCAAATCGCTCGGTTACGGCGCTCGCATAGTTTTTGTTCCTGTTTGACGTTTGCTCACTACTGCCACCTACTAAGTGGTTTGCGTAACACAGCCTGGTTAGCATTGGGCGATTATGTTTTCGTGACGATGATTTTTATCACAATTTGTTCCAAGTGATACGTCTGTTTGTCTGTGCCAGAGGAATTCCCGTGTGAACTCCAAAACGAATTTGCAAAAGAACCAAACAGAACATCTAAAAGAATTCCCTAATGAATTCTTAGAGGATCGTTTAGGAAACTCCTGGAAGAATTCCGGAAACAAACCTTAGAAGAACTCTTAGAGAAATTGCCGGAGGAAATCTCAGTGGAATTCACGGGCGAACTCTCAATTTCCAAAGGAATTCTTAGGGGAATCACCGGAGGAACTCATAGAATAATTCTCGGAGCAAATTCCAGGCATTCGTTGTGCAACTCTCAGAAATACTTTTAGAGCAACTAGTAAAGTAATTGCCGGGAAACCTTTGGAACAAATACTGGAGAAACTCCTTGAGAAATTGCTGAAGAATATCGGAAAGGAATTCATGGAGGAACTCATAGAGAAATTACCAAAGATATTCATAGATGAGTTTCCGGATAAACTCTTAAAGGATTTCCCGGAAGAATTTCTTTTGGAATTCTCAGTCGGATTTCTAGAGCGATTCCCGATGAAATGCGTAAAGAAATTCCATGAGAAACTCATAGAGGAACTCGTAGAAGAATTCTCGGAGGTATTCCTAAAGACATTGCCGGATGAACTCCCACATAAATTCCTGAGAGAAGTTCTAGACAAATTCTCGATAGAACTTCTAGAAGAATTCCCAAGAAATTCGTGAAGAAATTCCCGGAAGAACTCGTAGAGCAATGCCCGGATGAACTCAGATACTTCTTGAAATTCCTTGGAGAACTCCTAGAAGAACGTTCTGGGAAACTCCTGGATCTTAAAGGAATTTTCGGAAGAACTTCTAGAGGAACTTCCGGGGGAATTCTTGAAGGAATTTTCGAAAGAAACTCTTGTCATACCCAGTGCAACTTCTAGAAAAAATTTATAGAGCAACTCGCTATGAAATTGCCTAGAGAACTACTTCCCAGTGAAACTCGTAAAGGTGTTCCCGAAGATATTCGAATTCCCGGAAGTACTTCTAGACGAATTCCCTGAAGAACTTTAGAGAAAGTCACGATGAAACTCTTAGTGCGATTCCCGGAAAAAAATCGGTAAGGAATCCACAAAGGAACTCGTAGAGAAATTTCCGGAGGAATTCCTGGAAGAAATCCTAGAGAAATTCAAAGAGAATCGATCTTCTAGAGGAATGTTCGGAGAAACTTCTGGAAAATTTCTTAAAGAAACTCTTGGTAAAATTCCAGGAGGATCTGCTACAGAACTTGCCGGAAGAACTCCCAGGAACATTCTCGTTGACGCGGCATATGAAGTTTAGAATTTAGAACAACTACCGAAGGAACTGAATGTAATTTGATCTATTTTAGCGTTCCAAATTTTTAGAACTAAAACAATGGACCGCCGCTAAAAAGATCTACAATGCTATGTATACAGATGACTCCAATAAGTTGTTTGAAATATTGTAATGAAATAAATCAAGAAATAATATAACTCCTCAATGCGTTTTTGAGATCGGCGTAGAAAATTAGGGGCTCGGCGGCGTAAGCGGCGGCGCGCCGAAAACTAATCGGCGGCGGCGGCATTAACCGAAAATCGGCGGCGGCGCCGGCGTGGCGCGGCGGCGCACACCTCTAGTTTACACTAACTTGCTCCTGATTTTTGGGTGTGTGGCTCGTGTATTGCTATAGTGCTTATTTCGGAAATTACACATTTCAAACGAAATCGTTGTTTTTGATGATAGTTTCTCTTTCTTTTTCACTTTGCACGATAAAATTTATATTTAATATAATATGTAGCAGTGAAGCAGTGTCGATGTTTCCAGCGCATTTTTTCCATGAATTAAGCAATCAAAACAAAACATTGAACGCCATGTTGAATTGAATGTTGGGTAGATGATTCTGGCCCTTCGTCATCCCCCTGAGTACGCCAGATTCGTGCAGAGACTCATAGGGGCACAGAGAACAGACATCCAGGCTAGAACAAATTTCATTCAGAAATTTGTGTAAGGATTTGAATCTTCACTTGAGTAAATAAGGTTGCAAACCAATACACGGGTTCATTCACAAACATCATAACGCTAAAATTGGTCGTTTTGAACACCCACCCACCCAAGGTAAGTAAAAGGAAGGTAATCCAGTATGTCAGATTGCACCATCCGCCATATTGGAAAACCTAACGACAGCTGGCAAGTTTGTGTCTACTTTTTTTTTCACTAGTGAGATGGCAAACAAAAACTTTCAGCCCTAGCAACGTAGCAACCCCACAGAAACCATTCTCGCTTAACTTTCTCAGCACTAAAATTGGACAAACTCCATGACACTCATCGAGTGTTTCCTACTTACACATAGTGCAAATTAGCTCGTACACCCACTTAAGCAAATATTTTGCAATATTTTCGGCACAGCAATCTCTTTTGGTTAATAAATCGTGATTGTATTCATAAGTGCCCGTGAGCAATTTTTAAACCTGGGGGAATATTCCTAATTTTATGAGTGCCATGGAAATATGTCAAAATTGGTTATCCGTGTTGAGAATGTTGTAGCCGATGCGGCGCAGCAACGCTTGTGTAGCATTCTGCATCATACACAAACTGGCCGGCTGTCATCTCCATCCCCCCCGCAGTGTACCGCACCCCCCGCATCCACTTACTGCTTATACGCTAACACCTTCCTTAAAAACACCTTGCACCCACCCCTTCGTAACACTGTTTATATGAGGAAAATTTTATTTTGTTCGAGCTGTAACACCATGAAGGACACCCACCCACCCCCTCCAGCGTTATGATATTTGTGAACAAGCCCCACGGAGACAACACTAACGCCGCCAAACACCATATTGCCACAGTCAGTGGTGAATTGTAACATTTCAAGTGGTGAATTCAAAAAATAACCGATTGCAGCGCCACGATGTTGCCACTTGTGTTGCCGATTTCAAATGGCCGTTAAATTCCTTACACAGTTTCGGATCTGGACTTGGATGTATGTTCTCTGTGATAGGGGTTTAATGTGTCTTCTCCCTCGAGGGATCTGGGTTCGAGGGAAGACCCAACTCTATTATTCAAGTTTGCCACGAACTTCCTTTTAAGCTCTAACAATCTTGACCAGCGGCCATCGCGGTTTCGTGCGCACAATGCTGCCAACATTTCGCGTTCGAAAAAAAAATAATCATGGAAAGCTTTCCACCAAAAGCTTGCCGTTCGCTTTGGCGCCAGCAGAGAGAAAGAGAAGCAAAGCAAACCACGAGCTAGTTGGCCGCCGCCTGGAAGCGTCCATTTTTCGGGCGGTTCAGGGTTGCCAAATATAATAAGTGTTTAAATTAACTTATGATATTTTATACATTCCTCTAAAATTGCGAAAAATACCGATATCGTTGCTTAAACTTTGGCTTGAACTCTTTCAACCCAAGCTAAAGCTGTATATGTTAACTGTTAATAAATTGATTGTTTTACCGATTACATGATCGGCGTATAAAACGTTCAAAATATTCTCAATTAAATTTGAAAATGGCACACTTTCATCAAAATTGGCAGCACTGCCCCGTGTCGTCATCCCACAACGCGTTCGATCGGCGGCCGCTTTTTGCCGGGAGTGTAAGCTTCTGTGTGACTTTTTGCGTGATTTTCCGCTTCTTCGTGCGAAGATCCGAATTTTGTACGGTTTTTGGCACCGGTTCCGGTTCGAAAGTGTTCGCAAAGTGTACCGTAGCGTGCGCCGAGTGTGGATTTGGTGTTTTCCAGCAGTGGAAGGTGCATTTTCCTGGTGAAAATTGTATGTGAATTGTGCTGCTGCTGTCGTAGCCGCCGCCGCCGCCGCTTTGGTTTGGATTTTTTTCTTTTTTCTTTGAGGTGGATTTGGATCGGTGCTGCTGCCGTCCGTCGGTGACCGTCTCCTCCTCCACCGCTCGGGTGGGAAGATGATGGTGTTGTTTTATTAGCTGCCTGAGGGAAAATAAAATGTGCGTCCGTTGAGGGCGGCTTGGGTCGAATGTGGCGCAGATTCTGAGGCTGGGAATATCTGAAACTTCCGATGTTGGGTGTGGATTAGGTGCGTTCCGAGAGAACCGAAAACTGGCTGCCCCGGAAAGGGTTTTGAATGACAACACACACGGCAAAGAAGAAGAGTGAAGGTTATCTTTTGGCGTTTTCTAGAAGGAAAACGAAGACGGCTGTGTTTGTGAATGATTGACAGTGTTCACGGAAGGAACGAAAAAGGCAGGGAAACAAAAAAAATATCGAAAAGATCCCGTGCATTGAGTTTGGATTAACTTCGCCGTCGTGAACCGGATTTCGTCGCACCCGCAAACTTCTGCCGCCGGACAGACAATCATAAAGGTAAGTTTCGCACTAATGGGTTGAGGTGAAGAAAGCCGCGCTAATTCGTGGAAGCCCGAAGGTCGGAAGGGAAGTTTCTACCCGAGACAAAATTTATGGCTTCGATGCGATGCGCTGTCATTAGGGGTTTGGCTGTAATCTTGTTTTTCTGTCGTTTCAATGCATGTGAATCGATTGTCGGCAATCGGGAGCCGGTGACGACCGGCAAAGCAAGCGACCACGCACCAAGATAGTCTCCCACGCTTATTGCACCACCGATGATACCGCAGTCGTTCATAATAGTGAAAAGTAATACTAGCGCTCACGTCGAGACTGCAAAGAAGCCTAAATGTCCTGACAGATTTTTCACCAGCCGGGAGATTTGTGTTACCGCGGCAAAGATCCAACTCATCCCCTTCCGTCATTCCCAATCCCCGAAACTTGTTCCAATTGAGTATTGGAAAATTATTCAGCGGTGGAATGGTTCAAACGTTGCTGATTATCTTGGACTATCTTTGAATGGCAATTTGGTCCTCCCTTATCAACCGGAAGTTGACCATGCCTCAGAAGAAGAAACTTTCTGGCTACAAATAAATCATCCTTTCAGTAATCCCACGTCTCCACTAGACAGAAATGTCTTGCCATTTTGCTGCCAGAAAGAGTAAACGTAACAGAAATGATCAACACCGCTGCTTTCCATGCAAACAGCGAGAGAACATTTCTGTCATGACACATCTGTCCAGCAAAATGGCAAGACATTTCTGTCTAGTGGAGACGTCGGGTAATAGAATATGGCCAACCAGTCTGGGAGAGCTGCGCCGTAACCCACCATCTGAAACTTCTTACAGTTCAAAATACGTTTCTACGAATGATTCTCAATACTCCTAGAATAAGAACATCCGAGGTTTACCTGACCGAAATAAAAAAAAACACAAGATAAGCCCTTTGATGGGTCTATCGAACGGTTCAGGGCTCGTAGTTACAACGCTGATCAGCAGGCCATTCGAGACTTCGTTCCAAATCCTCAGAAAAACTGCATTACGTACTTCTGTATATAAGGTTTTGCTGCTGGTAATGGGCCCTTCGGAGTAAAAACATCAACTTCGCGTACTCAGATAAAACGAAATTATTTCTATGGCATAATGCACATCATTGTAACGTGGGATTTCTTAGAAGTTTACATGACTACTTACTTTATTTTCAGTCCTAGGCACCCACGGTGGTGCAGAGGGCCGAATTGAAAGATTTCCATCCTGGGCGATTGCCAGCCATCGCCTTGACCTGTGGCCAGGTCAAATTTCTGTCGACTTGCTTGATTTCGTTATTGAGGCTGCGCCGCCATGAGCCACTGGATCTGCCTCTGCTGTGATGACCTGCTGGGTTTCAGTCTAACGCTTGCTTGCAGATTTCGTTTCCGCCACTGCGTAGAGTGTGGCCGACCCACCTGCACTTTCGCTCCCAAATTTCTGTCGCTATCGGCTTTTGATGACATCGACGATTGAGTTTCGCGTTGGAGATCCAATTGTGAGGCCACCATGCACGAATTGTATACCGCAGGCATCTATTGACAAAGACCTGCAGCCGTTGCGTGTTCTTCGCTGATACACACCAGGTTTCACTGGCGTATAGCAACACAGATTTCACGTTCGAGTTAAAAATTCGAATTTTGGTGCGTCGACTGATCTGGTTGTCTTTCCATACATTTCTTAAACTCGCAAAAGCAGCCCTCGCCTTCTTGATCCGTGCACGCGGTGCTTCATTAACCGTTATTATCAAAAAAAAAAAAATATGCCATCAAAACCTGGAACGCCATTCTCTTTCTTTATCAATTCTGGAGCAACATTTGAAAAGGGCATACAAGCATTGGTAAACAATGACTTCACACGTCGCTCCTGAGCCCCCATCAGCTTATTCACACAAACTAAGACCGTTATCAGATAGAGCGAACATCGATCTTTCGGATAACGGTGTTCATTTGCGTGGGCGGGTTGCTGTTATGCCCTACGGAGCGTTTTCGAAAAAAGACACAAGACCTCTTGGGCCCTTTTCAAACGTTACTCCAGAATTATCATTCCTACACCTCTAGACAAATTTTCAAAAAAATCGTAGGACGAAATTTCGAGTTACGCCCTTTTACAGGGCCTAACCCCAAAAAAATCAGAATTTCTTTAGAAAACCATCATATTTCATAACAGAAACAGCAGGCCTGGTAGCGAGTCACTATTTAGTGACATGGTCACTATTTTCGGGTCAGTCACTAAAAAGTCACTATTTTCAAGATGTTTCAACTTAAGTCACTTTTTCTGTTAAAAAGTCACTATTTCAACTATTTTTAATGTTTTGTGGCAAATGATAATCTATTCAGCGAGAAAAATAAGATTTGGAGTGATAAAAGTGCAAATGAAGCATTGTGTGACTGGAGACAATAACATGTTTAGTAGCTGTGTTAGAAAATGTATCAATTGTCAAAATAGACTGACTGATTTTGAGTATTGTAGTATTGTTAAGTCAAGTTAGGTGTCTTTAACAGAAAAATCTCCAGTTCGAAACTGATCCATCTATTCAGTCAAAGGGTTGTCTTTTTGCACAAGATTCATACGACAAACTAAAAAGCATTCTTTCCCATTGAAGTTTCTGGTCATTCTACAGTAAAGTGATGAATGTTTTTGAACTATTACCGGAACAAATATTGGTGAAAAATCTGAATAAACTTGTAATGGCATTCTCGGAAATAAAAAGCAGAAAATATTTGCCAGAACTCTTGAAGAAGTTCTCGACGGAATTAACGTTACAATAATTGTCGATGCGGACTTCGAAACATATATGCTCCTGTATGACCTCCATGACAATTTCTGCATAAATTCATGCAGGATTTTGGCGAAAATCACTGAATATTACTTGTGAAATTTTATCTCTAGCTAAGCGTTTGTCTAAATTTCTGTAGGTATGATATTCTAGTTCCACGCCTAGAAAAATTTCCTGATAAAATTCTTTGTCTTCGAAATGATATTTTCCATTCGATTTTCAAAAATTGTTCACTACTTTTGACAACAGTTTTTTCGGGAACACCGTCAAATACTGTTTTGACTATTTTGTTTTTAACTTTTTGCTTTGCTTTCCTTTCCTTTCCTGATATTTTTGAAGCTTATTGGAAACGATATCAATATTTATTATTCCCCAGCTTCCCAGATTTCCAGATACTCCAGTCACTAGCTACTCTGTAAATGCAATAACTTCCACGGATAATCCGCTCAAAAATAAATGAAAATTTGCACCTCGAACTATTTTTTTCAAAAACTTCGAATGTGGGAGAAATTTAAAATTAAAATGTCAATTTTGTCAATGATCGTTTTTTGTAATTCCTCGGAAATGTTTGAAATGTATACGTTAACAAATACTACTGGAATTCTATAACAAATTCTGCCTAAATTTCCCCTTCTTATAGTTTTGACAGGTTCCTCGCAAATATTTTCAAAGAAATGTGAGAAATTCTTACATAAATTTGCCCACATATTGTCTATTTATCTATCTATGCTTTCTTGATTCTCTTAAAAAAAATCACCAAATAAATTATCCCGGAATTTTTAAAAGCAATTTCGTATCTGAAACATCGTTATTCCCTACCAGGAAAATATATATATTTCTTTTAATTTCGCTTTTTTGTAATTTTGTACAATTTTCTCTAGAAATTTTAGCAAACGCCATTCCATGATTTTTGCCATCAGTAAATCCCGAAGCTCTTTCAAATAAGGCTGAAGGGCCTAATTTGACCTGAATTTCTCTATAAGACCCAAAGAAATATCTGCAATAATTTTCATATAAATCTATTTAAAAAATGGTACAGTTAGCCTCATCTCAAATTCTCAAAGATAATATCAGCTTTCACTAAAAAAAATACCAGGAACTTGCACCTATGTTTCCGCATTGAATTTCTCTAGAACCGACTAAAGAGAAGCTGTAGGTGTCAACAACCCTTTTCGTTCATTGACTTACTATTCATCTAGTTCTGCACAATATCTGCTTGTTAACTATTGTATACACATGCATTTTTTATAATTTTTGATAGAGAAGCTTTTCCTGAAAATGTTTATTATGCGGTAGCCCAAGATTTTCTGAATCAAGTTCGGTTCACAATTTTAGGCTGCTTATTATATTTTTGTTTCCCAAAAGTCACTATTTAGTCACTTTTTTGTCATGTGTAAGTCACTATTTTGTCACTATTTTCGTGAACTTGGTCACTAAAATAACTATTTCAACCATCAGTCTTTGCTACCAGCCCTGAAACATGCTTCTGTTATCAAAACCTGAAATGCCGTTCTCTTTCTTTATCATTCCTACACCTCTGGACAATTTAAAAAAAAAATCGTGAAACAAATTTTTGAGTTACGCCCTTTTAAAGGACCTAATCCCTAAACAATCAGGGTTTCTATAGAAAACCATGACATTTCATAACAGAAGCAGGCTTTGAAGTCCCGAATAATAAAAAAGTATCATTAACAATCCTACAATTTGATACTACGCAGTAATATTGACTGTATTTTTCTTAAGTTCAGAGTAAACACGGAGTGGTTTAACGAGGAACGAAATAAAGTTTTTATTGAAAACGTCTTGATTGGTTGGTGGTTGATACAGGAGTGAAGAAAAATTGTGTGGTGCTATTGAGCTTCCGTAACAACAGGTTGCTATGTGTCTACCCAAGCAACCTGTCCAAGGCATCGATTACTACGTTTCTCAACAATTTTGTATTAAAATTAGCCATTACGTCAATATATAAGGGAAGCATTCTTGAACCTGTAGAATACGGATGTTGTTGACTTCATTTACTATTAAATAATGTAGCCAGAACAATATACAATGAAAAACATAAAAGACAGTTGATTCATTTATATAGTTATTGTACACCCCTAAACTAATTTCAAAAAAAAATGATGTTGGCCAAATTATTCAGTTACGCCCATTTGAAGGTCATAAGTGCTTATAGTTGAATTATTATAAAACTTAGTTTCATTTTATCATGATTATTCTTTGGTAGTTAAATTTAGAACTATCATTACAATTGATCATCTCAATCCTTATTTTTTGATGTTTTTTAATTTAATTTTTAACCCTAAAAGGGATACCTTCATGGCCTCAGTTTCGCCACCTCGCTGAGTGTGTTCCATCAAAGACGAGCTCTGAAAGCGCCTGGGGTCCAAATGGACCCCAGGTATCCCTTTTAGGGTTAAAACGGCATTCACTTATTAAACTAACGAATGACAAAGGCGTATGTCATCGCTCATTAACATATTCGCTTTTTTATATTTCATACTGATACTATACAATTTTGAGGTTCGCACAATATGGAAGTCCTCGACTAGTAAGGTTACAAAACATTCTTACGTACAACATAACAACATTTGATTTTGGCAGGTTGATATCTTACCGGTGTTCTCTGAACTGTAATATGTATGCTACTGAAAATCTTCCTGCTGATATGATCGTCTTCAAGAACTTCATTATCACTTTTCCAGTATACCTGGACATGCTCTCCAAAATCTTCCAGGTCGCTTAGATTTCCTCTTGGTGATTGACCAAGGCTGCGTGACCAAGAATAGCGAATTTTACCAATAATTTTATTTTCTTAAAACGTTTTACAGAGTTTTTAGATGTATTTTTTCAAGTATTTTCGGAGTGATTTATTTGCCCATAAAATAGTAATACAAAAAACTTACGTCCCACGCTATGAATGGCAAGTGATACAAAAATAATTGCTTTCTACATGTTTAAAAATACTTCCGCAGGGGGAGCGACACTAGTTTTGCCATGCCAAAAAATAAACAAAAAAGCCGAAAAAGACGGAAAACCCCGGGGAGAGCGACACTAGTTTCGCCAAGCCGTAAAACCTAAAAAAAGCCGAAAAAATCCGGGTAAATCCGCAGAACTTTTGCGGGTTTTAGCGACTTTTTTGGGCTTTTTCAGCTTTTTTGAGGGCTTTGCACACTAAGTTTTGTTTACCGAACTCAGCAATATTTTTGACGAGATTAGAACAGCTGAGCGCTCGGTGATCATTTCGGTAATTGAAACGATTACTGAGCACTCAGTAATCACCGCACTTCAACGAACTGTCAAAAATTACCGAAGCGTTTGCTATAGTATGACGACAGCTTAGCATTTTTTTGAAAACCGTTCGGTAAAACCATACGCACTTTTTGGGTCGATAGCTGAACAGCTCAGTTCTCTTTTTTACGAGGTTTGGTTGTTTTTTTTTGGGATTTATTAATGAGTTCCAGCAATCATAGATTGGTGTTGTTTCATAATGCTGAAATCAATTTCTTTATTAACTGCACAATAAAATATAATTTATAATAAAAGCTTGTGAGTTCAGTGGATTCTGTTCTAATTCATCGTGCCTCCTGAATCTTTGGGAATCTGAAGCCGGCCGATACTGCATTTGTTTTTTGATCTACAAATAAAAAGAACATGAAAATGGAAGTACTTACAGTTTATTATGTACGCCTACATCTTACTGGTAGTACGCTGCCAGTATGCTCGAAAAGGCAGTCCATTTTCACACCCGTAATACTTTCGTTTGATTTTTCACTATCACAGCGCGGAAATAAAAAAAAAAGGAGGCGTACCGTGCCATGCCCTAATACCGTGTGCCTCCTAATACCGTGTATTTGACAAAAAACTCAAACATTTAACTAAGTGTATTATTTTTTTAACTGAGTAACTAGTTCAATCATTAGCATATTAAACCTTCTTAAGTTAGGCGTGATAAATTTGCCACATATTTACAAAAATAAGCAATTAAAAATATTTACAGAATGTGAGTGCGAAGTACCAATACACGGTATTAGGGCATGGTTCCTTTTGTGTTCCAAATACCGTGTTTCGACCAAAAATTGCAAACTGAAAATATTATTGATACTTTTTACTTTATAAATCATTTGCACAAACCTCTAGGCAACGTTTGACGCACAGGTTCTTTTAAGTGTGAACTTAGTATGATTGATATAGTGATGATTCAAAGGACCAGCAATGTATGCGGGTCGCATACACGGTATTAGGAACAATGCTATGTTTTACAATTTTGATTTTAACAATGGATTAAACATTGGGAATACCATTAATCATATTTATTATACATAATACACACAATAAGCAATAATATAGCGTTTGAAAAATCAAGAAACGTGGATTATTGATTTTTACAGGGCTCTTTGAAGTGAAGAGCGTCCTTAAGGTCACGGTATTAGGGCATGGCACGGTAGGTTCTAACTGTTTGACAGCTCTGCTCAGAATAACAGTTTGTTCGGTAATCGAATGACGACAGTTCAGTAAAAAATCATGATTGCTGATTGATCAGTAACAATTTTTACCGAACTTGTTCACTGCAGGAGAGAACTCAGGTGTGCTGAACATATCAGCAACAAATGTTCCCGTACGCAGCATATATTTTTTAACAACTGCCGTCGTCAGCAATGTTTGTTGCAGTATTCAGTAGAGGTTCGAGAAAAATACCGAGTGCTCAGCAATTTCGTAGTTTTGACGAATGAATCCGCTAAAAAAAGTATCGAACATCGAGTGTGGGATTAAGTGTGTGGGATTGGCAAAACTAGTGCCGCTCTCCCTGGAAAACCCCGGTAAAACTCGCAAAACTTTTGCGGGTTTTAGCGACTTTTTTTGATTGATGCTCAATTGCAATTGGAAAAAAGTACCGAACACCGAGTGTGGGATTAAGAACGTTTATATTTATTAGTAAACATTTTGTGAGTTTTTGTTGTATATGATACTCTGGTTTGTGAATCTACTTTAAGTATAAAGTAGATGTAACAATTTTCCGTGAATTGCATTTTGCATCCTACGATTGTTGCATGGAGTGTGTTACGTTTTTATTTGTTAGTAAATATTTTGTTAGTTCTGGTTTGTGAATCCGTCCCTAGTATTGGTTTAGCATTTGTAATGCTCAGGCCGTTTCGGGCAAAAAACGCGCAAATCGTTCCCTAGCACGGACAGCAAAATGTTGACAGTCTTGTATTGCAATCTGAAGCAGGATGCCCCCCTTAAGATTAGATATTCCTAGATCAAACACAAACTATGTAAGCAACTAATGCTGCGAACAAAAGGCAACCCGCTAGAAAAAATACGATCACAGGATTGATTGACTGATGGACTAATAACTTTAATGAAAAATCGTCATCCTGGGATTGGTCTACGTTATCTATTTAGATAACTAGATATCATTTGTGTTATGTGTTTTGTGCATTTGTAATGTTCCGTTTTATTTTTCGTATTTCAGTTCCCAGCTTGGGGCGAAAAATGAAATAGATCATTTCATTTTAGGCATCATCAGCACGTACCCACCTGTTAAAATGATCCCAGACCATACTGCCCCCACCCAGTCAACCAGTCATCGTATAAGATGTTGTATAAGATGTTAAAGTGGAGGCGATATGCGTACATTTTACATGCGCCTAAATGGAGGCATGCACGCATTTGGCCTCCACTTTATCATCTTATGCAACATCTTATACGATGACTGGTTGTCTGGGCACTCGCATAACTGTCCCATATGAATAGGAATCCCAGCAAAGATGGGACTGTTATGCGAGTGGGGGCAGCATACTATATGTAGACTAGGCATTCCAAACCACGCTTATTGTTCACATACGATCGTGGCGGTACTGGCAACACCTATCAAAGCGAAAACTGTCATTATCACAAGCGCCACCTACTGGAGCAAATACGCACCTTCACCTTCACCAAATACTTACTATCAGAGAGACCTTGATCTTCTCAACAGCTATTCTGAAGACATACCACGTCTTCCAACATGCCTAATTTCTCCACGATAATTGTGAACGTTATGGATATATAAATAGATCACTGGGTGTTTGAGACTTATGATATCTAAGATTTCGGGGCATTTGGCCGAACGCCATTTGGCCGAATGCCGTTTGGCCGAAAAATGCTTGATGAACTTAAGTGACCATGTCACTGATTCCCGCATCAGTATAACTAGAAAGAAATGCCTGTGATTCAAAGAAGAAGAAATCTTTGATAAAATATCGGCAGTTTTAATGCCAACTTATCCTTGAAAGTCAAAACTAGAAAGAATAGCCTATGATTAAAAGAAGGAAATATTACTGATGATCATATTGATAGAATGTCAAAAACTACTTCTGAATTATTTTGATCATCATTCGGCCAAACGACCCTTTCGGCCAAATGGCATTCGGCCAAATGGCGTTCGGCCAAACGACATTCGGCTAAATGGCCGGACACCGACATTTAAATAGATTATTGGGCGTTGTGAAGAAAACATTTATAATAAATTAGGTATGAAATTACTAAGAGGAAGTATTGAGTAAATTTAGCAATTGTAGTCAGCCTTTGTGGTGATCGGATATATCATGTCTATTGTATTGTAAGACACTCTTACTCCACTAGTTTGTAACAGTTTCCATCATTCCATAATCTGCTAGCGAAACGTACTGCACCCCCACCAAACACCCAATCGTTACCACAGGGCAATAAAAGAACTGGAAAGGGACTTCCCCTTCCCTTACGCCCCTCATCTCCATACCATCACCATCACTTCCAGTAAACGGCGCGCGGATAAGAAGAGCAAAAATGACGCAGTCGCCACCTTCCTCCACGCCACCGCTCCATCCGCTCGTTCGACCGCTTATTATTGGTCCACCAAGCCAAGCAGCAGCGTACCGGTGCGGTGCACGGCGAAAGATGATGATATAGCTTGGTGGCGGTGGCGTGGGTTTCACCTCCTGGCCGTCTCTGGGGGCCTGCTATTGCGCGGGCTTTTCTCTCCGGGTTTCATGGCGGAGCGCGGCCAACGACGACCACGACACACGCACACACAATTCATTGGGGGATTCTTCAATGTTGCGCCTCTCTCACAGCTAGGTGGTAGGAACCGAACTATTCGCTTTAAGATTCAGTTGGGGCATCTCCGGCCGGAGGAAGACGCGCATTTCGGATTCGAACCAGCATCAGCAGCGAGACGCTTGGTGATTTTTATCCGTGCCTTTTCTTCTGGTTGTTTGCTGCCGTTTGCTTCCTTCTGTTACTTCGCTGATGGGCGAGTATTTTGTGTGGACAGAAGAATAAATTGATGGAACTCGACTCCGGCATAATGCGCAATGGTGCGGTGAGGAGGAGGTGAGGGAACAGAGAAGGCAGATTTTATTCATTTCGGTAGAGTGCTCTTGGAGCAATTTAATCATTTTAAAGGCAGATTAATTGAAATTGCTGTTTGCGGAGAGGCGCGCACAGATGATGATGGGACTGCTACTTAGTGGCAGTGCACATCGAGTTTGTTACAGTTTTGTAATTAATGAACATTGCGAATTGGGTCTGGCGATTGTAAGAATTATTCAATGTTTGGTACATTGAACAGTGTGATAGAGCCAAACATCTTGATGAAATTAGCTGTTAAGGGTCTGTCCACAAACTAAGTACACTCAGCCAAATAAACTTAAAACTTTCATAAAGCCTAATTCATGAAACGGCCTTTAAATAATTCATTATGATTAGGATGAATTTCATAAGGTCGCTTTATGACGCAAAATCGTCTCACAGGTTGGCTTTTTTATATCTTTAGTAACATGGTGTTCTCAAGTGTCGGTAGCCGTGTGGATTAAACACGAGCACAGTGATCCCGACCTTCATGGATCGAATCCATAACAAGCACGATCAATTTTCAAGGTATTCTTATGACATCCATAATTTTTACTTATAGAAAAAAACATAAGATATTTTGATGAATTTCGATAGTTTTTTTTCGCTGAGTGTAGGCTTTGAGGGTGGAAGGGGCAGAAGTCTACGCTCTTCGATAATTTTTAGTGGACAAAAGTCTACGAGGGGCAGTTGGTTGATTTTTTTGTCGACTTTCTCACAATAAACAAATTAGTGCTATGGAACGCAAAGATCATAACTCTGAAGTGGCTCAAAGAACACTAGGTTGGAGACTGACAGGTCAAGTTTTTGTAGAGCTAGAAAAAAAAATAAGGAGAAAAGATCTACCAAAGTTGCAAATTGTTGCAGAAAAATTCACATATAGAGTAAAGTGGGGCAAAAGTTCGAGTGGGGCAAGAGTTTCTTTTGAAGTTTTTGAGCTCAATTCAAATTATTTCTCTCGGGTGTCAAGGTTGTTCGAAGCCTTTTAGAAAAAGAGTCTTTCACTCCAAAAATTATGGAAATCGATCAATATTTCGAAAAGTTATCACAAAATGTTGGATTTTGATCAAAAAATTGTAACATGCCATGGTCCTTCCAATGCATGAAATGGAATTGTAATGAAGTTGAATTCGATATTTTATTTTGGGGCGTAATCAGGTACATTTTGAAGATGCTTTAGCATGTATAACTTTTTGCAAAAAAGATTTGGAAATCATATTTTACACATAGTGGGTCAAAAGTTCGAGTCATGTGGCAACTTTAGGTAAAAACCTAGAATTGTGCAAAATGTACATATCATCTCTAAGAATGATGGAATTGGTAAGAAAATTCGATCAAAGTTGAAAAAAATGTTGTTTTATCTGGATTTGGCGGAAAATTACTAATTTTTGGTGCATTAAATTTAACCCTAATTTGGGTAAAATCCAGATCGAACTTTAAAGTGTATTCCAGTTCCAACTTCAAATATTAAGTAGTTTCTGATATTCATATTACCAAAAAGTCAAAATAGTGTGCTACGGTTAGCGAAATTCCACAAACACTAGATTCGAACTTTTGCCCCAGTGGTGGGGCAATAGTTCGAATAAGACACACATATACAAAAAGTGTTGTAACTCAAAATTGATAAGACATTTGGCGTTACTTTGTTCAGCAAAATTTTACCTCATGGATGATAGAATCACCACACGGTATTCATTTATTTTTATCTGCTTCGATTTTTTGAAAAAAGATGTATTTTCAACTAAGGTCGAACTTTTGCCCCACCTTACTCTAATTCACATTTACACGAGGTAGTATTATTGTTCAACTGTAAAATGAATAATAAAGCTATCTTACATCAATGAGAGTCTAATAAAGGTGGGGAAGACGATGATTCGTGTGCGTGAGATTCGTGTCTGGTGCAAAACATGTCACTACTATGTACAAGCAAAGCGAGCTCCCATAAGAACGCGTGTCAAATAGTGACGTCACTATTTGTGTTTACATTTTTCTTTCCTTACTAATGCATAGCCATCTCTTCTTTTTCCCCACCTGTAATATACTCTCATTGATCTTACATTGCTTGACGGATCACATTCCCTTCGATATCTATATTTTGATCGAAAATTGTCATGTAATGAGACTTTTATTGTTCGAATGATATAGCATCCTTTCAATACCCTTTAAAATGTATATTTTAGCTAAACATAGTGTTGTCATATTAGTTATAGGGTGTTTTTCTAATTTCCGCCTATCTAAGCACCGACTAAAAGTGATCGAATTTATTCTTGCCCCTCGTCTAACGCGTCATGGCCAATTTGATATCAATTACTTATTTATAAATTAGCTGCCATATCATTTCAAAAATATATTTCAAATTCCTTCAAATACTTCAATTTTCTTAATATAATAAGATTTAATATATGGCCCTCGGATTCTATTTCCGTCTAGTCCACTTCTATTTTGGGCATAAGCTGAATTCAATTCACGACACACCTTTACGTGACACTGTGGTACGCAGGATGATAAAAATTATGATTTGAGTGTAGGTGTTTATTCGAAAAGCTGGTCTAATTCTTCGCAATCCAAATCAAATCATGTGTTCAAAGTATGATTGTGCAGAAACTTCCAAATTGAGCTATCTGTAGCAGTCAAATCCAACTTTGAAATGCCACAGAACTTTTGTGGGGTGTGAATTGAAGGTTGCTTCAACGAAGTGAAAATTGAACGATGAAGAAGAACAATTCGGCAAGCTGCGGCTTTGGTGCGGTTGCCTTTTTCGTTCGCAAAACGAGAAACATTTTCAACTCGCAAGTGAAATATAATGTAACTATTCGATTTCCAGTGCTTTGGTTATTGCTAGTCTAAACTAAATCTTTTTATTTCCATCTAATGAGGCATTGGCAAAGGTAAGTTGGAATATCTGTAAAGTAATGGTTGGCTATTTCCCGTCTAATGTGACGGGAATTAGCGCATATGACGAAGTAAATTTTTACCCTACTTGAACTTCAAAAAAAAAAATAGAAATAGAAATAGTTTTAAAGTGACTCTGGATTATGGTATACCTGTACGTTGCATTACACGAGAGTTAAATGTAAATAAGTTGAAACGTTTGACATTTGTATACCATGCTAAAGTGTATTCTAACCAATCTGTAGTTGTGACCAACTAGTGCTTATCTGGCTTACATTTGTTTTTATTCAAAGACAGGCAATTTGCAGAGGAATTTTTAAAACATCATTAGAAAACTTCGCACGATTATTGAAATCATTTTAAGGAAAATTTGATGTACAAATTCATCAGTAATCTTCAAAAAATAACCAAAAATACCCCATCTGGCAGCCCAGCTCCAATAGCACCATTTTCTTCATTCGATTGTCGTTTCTCCAACCGGCCGGCTGACTGCTTCAGCCTATGCTGCCGCTGTCTTCCACGCAGTTGTTGTATGTGCCTCCCACCCTTTGCTTCCCTCTACCAATCCTCCTCCATCCATCCCTCCTCTCAAACCCGCTTGTGCAGTCAATTTCAGTCATCGACGGTTTGCCGGTCGCATCACACATCGCATGCAAACAAAGCCATCAGCACCGGTTTCTTTTTTCGATTTTCCACTTTTCCGTCTTCCACAAACCGCACGAAGCTTCTTCTCCCTCCTGTGCTGACTTCCCTGCGTGCTGGTCATTGTCGTTCCTCACTTCGCCCCACCTCACCCTCGTCCATATACGTACGAATCTGTAGCCCATCCTCGATCTCCCATCAGAAAAGCCAGCGTCCTCAGTTCAGTACAAAATTATAAACCCAAACCGAAAGGACGCGCTCGACTCGAATCGAGATTTTCCGATACGATTTAGCTCTCTGCTTGGCTCGCGTCTTGTCTTCCTTCCTCGGTTCTCCCTACGTCACGCGGACACTGTTGTTCAGTGCTGTGTGCTGCTATTTGCCGTTTTGTTGATGCTACCTACTTTGAGACTGCTTACACGGCGCGTTGCGCTTCTACTGCCCTCGCTCCCCCTCTCAATCACTGTTCACTGTTTGATGATAGTCGTCGTTGTCTGGTTTTGCCAGCCCAGACACCGATCTGATCCAATCCGGATTCGATCTAGGGTTATTTCGCTCTTTATTTTAGAGCCAGTGGCCAAGAGATATTCAAAAGTTTACCAACTATCTACAATTTTGGTATCTAAATGTATCTTTTACTAAGCTTATCGACATGAATGCCCGGGTAGAGGAAAAGAGCTCAATAATAGCATATTTCGATATTGAGATCAAAATGTGATATAGGTTTGATTGATATAAGAGATAAAAGATCTAAATATAATATCTAAAATTTACTCCCGGAACAACATCATCAGATCATCTTAGATCTTGTAAGATCTAACCAATAGCAGCAAGCTATTCGTTTGATCTTGAAATATCAAATTTTGATATTGTTCAGATGTTCCAGGAACATTTTTCAGATATTATTTTCAGATCTTTTATCTCTTATATCAATCAAACCAATATCACGTTTTGATCGTCAGTACTTCACCTCTGCCCGGGTAGTAATGCACTAACATGACAAAACTTCAAGTGCACTATTTGACGTGGTTGGCTAACGCGTCTGGGCTAGCGAATTGGAAGTCATAGGTTCAATTCCCACCAGTACTACATTTTTTTCGCATTTCATTTTCATTTTTTTTCATTTTATTTTGTTAATTTCTCAATGAAATTATGCCTATGAACTACTTGTAGTGTTGTATTCCTCTATTTTCTTGCTTTGTCATTCTTCTCTGTAATCCAATAATTCTTATCAGCTATTAACTCTTGTGTCAATTGGGCGCGCAGTTAATCGATTTATTCTTCAAACGCACGATGAAACACGAAGCTCTGACTGCTTGCTCTTTGGTCTACATCTCACATTTATATACACGGCGTGCTATGTTTGTGTTTGTTGCGCCAGACTATGATACTTACCCTTCATCAGCGTCCAACTGGGTGACAATCATCGAGTAGTGAGTGACATAATTTCTAAGTGGTAATGTGCGTGCTGGGCAATGTGTTCGTCGCGAATGGGTTGGTAGAGGAAGAAACGAAATGTAGATGTCGCGGTGTTTTTTGTTGTGTGTTAAAGTTGTGATGAAACATGAGAATGATCGTTGGTTTCGGCTGGAAGAATGACACTTCTATCATGTCTACTTTTTAATCTTGTTGGAGGATTATATTTTTTGCTCTGTTTGAATGAAATGTATTTAAAATCAGAAGAATAATGGTTGGTGACCTAGTGACACGTTTTTTTTTTCATTCATTGCCTATTCATTGCCAATACAACCGCAAGTTACCCAACCAATAGAGTTTAAAATACGTTTAAGAGAAACAAAAACATTATGTAGGGAAGTGGATCGGTAGGGCTTTGGGCACTTTTCTGCTATAACTCAGCCAATTTTGACCCAATTGACACAAGTTTTGAAACACGGTGAGATACTAGATAGTATCTAGCCGTGTACAAAATTTCAAGTCAATTGGTTTGGGATTGACGGAGTTAAAGCGCTACCCTGTGTAAACTTACTCCAGCGACTTTAATATTCCGTATTAAATCGTTTTACTCTCATTACCGGTCCCTCGTTACCACCCATGTCCAAA